>NC_142797.1:15481370-15710623 GCF_049724085.1 Artemia sp. Qi Xiang Cuo | reverse complement strand
TTAAATTTTTTAATTTATTTCCAGATAAAAAGCATCTACCAGTAAATTCAAATTTCAGGGGGACTTAGCCCCCCTCCCCTCCAACAATACAAAACCTTAAAATATGATCAGTATATTCGCTAGAAAATGCATTTTAAGCTTTTTTTCCATTATGTAAATAAAATCTCTCTACCACTGCTATGTTTACAAGTTTTAATTGTTTTGAAACAGTTCTTTTTCGTTCAAAAATGTCCTTTTTCCAATCGTGCGTTTAAAATGTGCTGTCATAAAACCATTTGTGTTTAATCTGTTACCAAAGAGGGGATGATTTCAAAACAACATTTGGCATACGCCTTATCTGAATTAAGAAAACAAACGAATGGAAACGTGTAATTCTAAACGCTTTGAAGAAAGAGTTTGTTTTCTGGCCAAATTAGACAGATATTTTTGAATTGTATTTGATGAAAGCAAATGGATTTCACAGACAATTAAGAGGCTTTTATAAGAATATATGACAGGGAAGGGGGGGAGGGGGGCAATATATCAATTCTAACAAGGTTTTTCTTTACTTGGTACCCGTTAAAAACGAAATTTTTGAGTTAAATAAGTAATTCTTGTATCTTTTAAAAGAGCTTTGCGGAGTTTGAGAGAGACTCTGTTCGCTGATTCCGTGTGGTTAGAGGGGGATTCTTTGTGCAGACTAATTTTCTCTTCAGTAAAAAAAAAGGGAATTGTTTTTTCCATGCTAAATTTTGCCTTCTTTTTAAGGAAGAGGATTCCTACATTTACTCTCCCCCGGAAAAGAGAGCTAAGACTAACGGCGTTGCTCCAATACAACAAGTGGAGATAGGCGGTCTATTGGGGGGCCACTCACATCCATTCCAGACCGACGCTGCCTGCTCAAAACCTATCAGTGCCAACTCCTATGCAGCCAGGTAGAAAGCTGAAAAGAGAATGGATGGTTGCTCACATGATGGGGAGCCCCACTGTCTCATTTGTACAAGCCAGTGACATCGCCTCCACATCTATGCAAGAAACGGGCGGCACTCAACAGCAGTCTGAATTTAGAAATGTGAGTATTTTCACCTCTAGCTTCTACCTATTTGTATCCAACTTTTTTTTTTTAAGTATTTCCTTTTCGCCCATTTTTCAACACCGTAAAAGCGTATGTCAGAGATATTAAAATGTTAATCCCCCCGCCCCCAACCATTGTTTTAAATTCCTCTGCTCCTCTCAGAGATAGCTGAATATAATGCATTTTTTTTATTATCAAAGAAAACACTCTTTTGCGTCTTTCTGAACTTTCTGTGGGAGGGGGGTGGAGGCAAGTATTTAGTTTAAATAATTCTAGGAGGAGGAACTGAGTTTTGAGGATGGGGTGAAAAAAATGAACATGTTTTTTTTTAACTTTATAAAATAATCGCTATTTCACATAGAAAATAAAACCTTTTTTTTATATAGGTTAATGAATTAGCCTTTTCGCCATTTTTTTTTCAACACTATAAAAGTGTGTGTGTGTGCATGTGTGTGTGTGTGAGTGTGTGTGCATGTGTGTGTGTGTGCGCATGTGTGTGTTATGTGTGTGTGTGTGTGTATGTGTGAGTGTGTAAGTGTGAGTGTGTGTGCATGTGTGAGTGTGTGCGCATGTGTGTGTGTGCGCGCATGTGTGAGTGTGAGCACAAGTGTGATTGTGTTTGTGTGTGAGCGGTGCATGTGCCACGTCTAGTCGATAATTCATTGAGAGAGTGCAAATTCAATATCGATGTAATGATTGAATGGCATATATTTCCATATCATTATTTCTTATGTTTGATCCGAGCGCTGTAATTTTTTCAATATACATATCGACTGAATTGTATTTTAATGCTGATTTTGAATATCTTTAAATTATTTCGTTTACCTTAATCCATCAAAAGCTATGAGAAAATTAAGAATTTTTAAGTAGAAATTCTGATATCACGTAATTTGCTTCCGCAGCGCGTTCAGAGACATTTTATCTGACGCTGTTTCCGCAGCATATTATAGGCTCATGGAATACAGGCTAAGGGGTTAGAAACATAATTTCAACCTGTAAGAATATTTCAGCGTGTGTGCACATGTGTGTGTGTGTGTGTATGTGTGTTACTAACAAAATTTGTAATTTATTATGCATTGTTTTGTAAATAATGCTTTAAGCAAAAAAGTATTTAGTTTAAATAATTCTAGGAGGAATTGAGTTTTATGGGATGGTATGGAAAAAAATGAACATGATTTTTCAACTTTATGAAATAATCGCTATTTCACATAGAAAATAAAACCTTTTTTCTACAGATTAATGAAATAGCAGCACCATTGGGTGATGAGACATCAGCATTTACTGGAACAATTCTATCATCACCAACGGAGTTCAGTGATGAACCTACATTAGTTCTGGATAATATGGAATGCCAATGGGGTATTCTTAATGATACTCTTGGGGAAATGGCTAGCCTAGACAATTTAAAGTGTAAAACTGACATGATCGAGTATCCACGAAGGATTGATACATTTATTCGTGAACATTTAGACGGTTCAACCAGTGCTAATGAAACTGGTTCTCATAAAGAAATTATGTCATAAGGCAATATAGGCTGGCTCGATCACTTGTCTCCAAACACCTTGGAATATGTACTAACAGGCCTAGGGGACCTCATGCCATCTCCAACCAATGTAATTGAACAGACTGGGAGTGGTGTTATTGACAATTCTATGTCACTCCCCACCATTCCGCTTAATGATACAGCAACAACGATGCAAATTGTTGGACCTAATTTTTCCGGGGACATTTTTGGCGATAGTTTTATAATTAGTGAATTGGGTCCTGTGAAAATAGGTGCAGGACATGAGAATAGTGTCACGTCCCCGGAATTACGTGAATTTTATTTGTTAGAGTCTGCTCTAGGTCACTTACAAACATATAGGGTAGATTTTAACCCTCCCGAGAAAAACGTGATTGACGGGAGCATTATTTTAACAGACCTAGTAAATGTTCGCCATAGCTACATTGACAGAATTCGAGCACAAATTGAGCTTCAGATTCAGAAATGGGAGGGTCAAGGGGGGATTAAAGCATCAGTAAATCAAAAAGTTTATTTACAAAAGGGAACATCTGGGGAAATTTTTTATTTTCATTTTTCAACTGGCAACCAGACTTTTTACCCTGGTATAAGTGAATTTGAGACCAACTTTTTCAACTGGGTAAATAAATTAATATTGACTTTGGACACGTTTAACGAGAGGGGAAGTGGGTCCATAATTTTATACATTGAAAATATGGATCTGAATCTCAGTAGATTAAAAAAAAACTTTATTTTATGAGGGGCAGGGGGTACTTGACGAAAAAATTGCCACCCGGATTTTTCGGCTAAAGGGGGGGTTCAGGGTTTCAATTTTGACACGGGGCTGCAATGCTTTAAATACACATTTTTAGCAGCAGCCCATAAAACATTAAAAAAAGATTCAACAATAAAAAATCTCGACGGACTTGCTCGTAAGGGGGGAGAAAATTTCCCTAAAATAAATTTTGACTGTTTAGAGGTGAAGTATCCTGTGTCGTTCAAAGAAATGACCCTATTTCAAAAAGAAAATAAAAATCATCCGTTGGAGGTGGTTGTTCTCCAATACGACTTGGAATTTTTAGAGGAGGAAAAGAAACCAATTAAAAAGGGGTTTTGTGTTCAGTTAGGACACCATCGGTGGATAATGTTAAAAATTGGGTTTGGGTTATTTACGAGCCTCCCAAAGATGTAAATTCCTACGTTCATTTTTTCCCCGTTACGGCAATATGTCGACTCCTATTCCAAGGCAGGAACAAAGGAGAATATCTATATTGTCCCATGTGCCTTTCCTGGTTTGGATCGGAGCGAACATTCTCGGATCAAATGGGGCCTTGCAAAATTCATGGGAATCAACGAATTGAAATGCCGACAGAAGGCAAAGATACTTTACAAGTATCTTTTAAAGAAATTTCCAAAATTCCCTGCTACAAGTTGATAAAGTATGTTTGGATGGTGAATCAAGACTGGTGGAGGTATCAGACCCATCAAAGCCAAATATAGTCAAGGAACACAAACTAGTTGCGTGTTCCTATGCACATGCCCATTGCGATTCCAACAATAGAATGCAGTTGGAAGAGTTTTTTTGGGTATGGATGAGGAGGGTAGTATGGAAAAGTTTTTGCTATCTTTAATAAAAACAGCAAACGCCGCAATTTCACGATTGCGTCACACCAACTACCCAATGACATTATCAGATAAGGAGCAACTGGTACTAGAAAAGGGGTTAATTTGTTGGGTTTGCAGAGGTGTTCTTGCCCCAAAAGACGCTGTCCAGGATCATAATCACCCTTATTGATCCCAATTCAACGGGAAAAAGTAACTTTCGGGGGTGGGCTCACAATTCATGTAATTTAAAAATTAAACAGCAACTCTTTCTTCCGGTTTTTATACTTAGCTCTAACTACGATCTGAAGTATGGGCTACCACCAATGGCATGTCTTCAAAAAAATGGAACAGTGGATGATGCATGGGTGGTAGACAGCTTTTCCTACAATATCATTCCTAAATCCTCGGAAAAGTTGCTTGTTTTGGAATTTATGTGGAGATTTGTTGAAGCCGATGTTAAATACACGAATAAAATTCGCTATTTAGATTCCTATAGTTTTTTCCCCAGATGATTGAGTGAATTAATTCAGGTGCAGAAAAACAATGAAGGCTGCAACGCTTTCCCCCTTCTCAAGCAACAATTTCCAAATGATTTATATGAAGTGTTGACGGTCAAGGGCATATATCCTTATGATTATTATTGTTCCATGTCGAGATTCGCCGAGGAAACTATTCCTTGTATTGAATCGTTTTACGATTGTCTACACGATCGTAGGTGCACCCCCGATGAATACAGTTTTGCTTAAAAAAGTTTATGCAGAGAGAGGATGTAAAAACATGCTTGACTTATGCAAGCGGTAGTTGTCGATTGCCCTTTTAACCTTGTTAGACAATATGTATAAAAATATGGACAAAATCTATGGGGAATTTAATCTTAATTTGGGCTATTATTTTTCATCTCCTCACCTGGTAATGGTCCTCATCCTAAGTATTACTGGGGGACAAATCGGGTAATCACTGACATTTCTCAGCATCTATCCATTAAAAGGTCAATGAGGGGTGGATACAGTTTTCATCGGGATCATATCTTAGAAAGTTATCCAACTAGAGAGAAGACAGGGACGAAATCGGATGCAGTTTTCCTTGATATGAATTCTCTCTACCCCTCGGCCATGTCACATTTTGCGCTACCTTGCGGTGAATATAAATGGCTCAATGACCCTCAAGCTCCCCATTTCCCCAAAATTGACGACGACAGTGTTGAGGAAAATGGACCGGTTGGATGGTTTTTTTAAATTGATGGGGAGATACCAGTCGAGCTTCACGATTCAGTAAAGGATTTTATCTTCCCGTGCATCAATAGACCTGTGACTAGGGACTCTTTGAGCCCTCGCAATAGGCGTTTAGTCGAGGTGGACGGATTGCATTGGTCACCTTCAAAACAAAAAATTATTGCTGACCTTGTGCCAAAAAAAAATATTGTTGTTCATCATGTGACCTTAAAATGGATGTGCAACAACGGTTTCAACGTCACAAAGGTTCACAGAGCGCTCCAGTTTAGCCAAAAACCATATCTAAAAACGTTTGTTGAAACTTTTGTCCGGATACGTTCTGAAGCACAGACGAAAGCCGAAAAAGAAATTTATAAGCTCCTTTTGAATTTGGCTTTCGGCAAAATGTGTGAGTGTTCGCAATAGAAATCGTTGTGACGTCGTGACCGATCCCAAACAATGTGCTCGAATTATTGCCGATCCAAATTACACTTCCTTCACGATCATTGGCCCGAACATGGTACTATTGAATAGGAATAAAAGAAGCATTGTATTAAATAAAAATATTGCTGCAGGCAGTGCGATCTTGGAGATCTCTAAAAAATTCATGTTTGTATTACAACGAAACGTTTCTTGGGCCCTTGTAACAGAAACGGAAAAATTATAGGTTTTCGACGTTGTCGCAGACACCATACATCTAAAAGAGAAAACCCCAAACCTCAATGTAGACTTGACGTACGGCGAAAATATCAAATCGTGAGTTGACTACACCGCCTGAAGGTGGATTTACACAGAGTTATTTACATTGCGGGTACAAAAACAGCTTTTTTTTTTTAAAACAGAACCGGGACGTGACATGATTTTCAGTGGTATTTTTGAATATCTGATGGTGTATTATATTCAGACAAATGACGAGAAAATCGAAAGACGTTGCAAAGGAGTACCCACGCATTGTGTGGATCGGAATTTCGACATGGACATCTAAAAGAATTGTATTGTTGAAAATACAATTCCACGAGCCAAATTGCTGGTAATTCGTTCTCTCAACTACAGGAACTTTACTGTAAATGTAGAAGAACTTGCCATGAGTACCATCTCTGGAAATGTCTATTTTTGTCAAGATTGGGTGAAGGCCCGCCACCTGAGTCACTATTGAGCTTCAGACTGGGTTAAATCTGTTAGCCATAGGAAAAGTTTCAGTTTGAATAAAGTCCAGTAAATTTTTTTCCTAAAACCTTTTTTTTTGGGGGGGGGGCCTCGTGGCCTTTAAGGAGGGGGCCTCGCGGCCCGGAGGGGGGGGCGGCCACCAGTGGGGGGTGCACCACCAGATACTACCAAAGTTATCTTTTTTTTTGGACTTAGAGCAGATTTTTTTTTGCTTTTGTACATGTTGCATTCAAATTAAAAAAAGTGATATTATTTTACGTACTTTAATCTAATAAATGTTGTATTTTTTCTATAAATAAATAAACAAACAAAAAAAGTGTATTTATTTAAGTGTTTTTTTCTCTCTCTGTGCCTATGTAAATGTTGTGTTTTTTATTATAAATAAATTAAAAAATGTATTTTTTTCATGTTTAATGTGCTTTTTTTTCAATGTAGTATTTTTTTAAGTATTGTTACTTTTTTATGCATATAATAAAAGAAAATATGATTATTAATTCGTCTTCTTCTTCTTAATATTATTCTTGAACAGAGTAGTAGTAGTAGTAGTAGTAGTAGTAGTAGTAGTAGTAGGGGAATTATTTAGTCATTAGACAGCTATGGTCTACAGTTAGTTGTTCAGGTGAACTATTGAAGGGAACATGTATCAATTTAAAACACCATTCAGGTCGCTTCTGTGTGGGCCATCAATGTCAGGCAAAACAACACTCTTAACTAAAATAATTAAAAATTGCGATAAAAGGTTTGTGGAAAAGTCGAAAAAAATCTCCTTTTGTTACAGTATTTGGCAGAAGTCATATGATAAAATAAAAGCAATTGCTGCTGCCAGGGGGTTGGTGCAGATACAATCCATACAAGGACTTGATGTTTTCACCATTATTGAACCAAACTCTTGGCTGATCATTGACGATCTGGCTAAATCTATTGAACAGTGGTCCCAGGAAATGCTACAATTGTTCACTGTTTGCTCTCATCACGAACAGATTTCCGTTACTCTGGCTCTACACAGTCTCTTTCATCAGAGCAAATGTATGCGAACACTTGCATTGAACTGCACCTACTATATCATCTACAGAGTTGTTCGTGATTCTAGCTCGCTAATAACCCTCAATAAACAAATCTATCCAGGCGTCCCTAAATTTCTGCTCTCGGCATACAATCAGGCAACTAATAAATCCCACGGCTATATCCTATTGGATCTTAATCAAAATACACTGGAGGATTTGCGTGCAGTCACAGACAGTTTTCACAATAAAATTACAGTTTATCTCACTGTGAACACTAAAAATACCTATTAGTTGCTATCGTGACACTGAAGAGAATACAAAAAAATAGACATCTGTTTCCAGTTCTAAGCACTTCAAAACACTTGCTTAGGAAAGCCATACTCAAACATCGTATTGACAATGATTTCATTAATCTAATATCTGAACTTTGTTTAAGTTTGACCGAGGGCAATGATCAACTATAAGAAGTAGTTAAACAACTGTCAAAGCAACATTGTTCCATTGTACGTACATTGTCCTCTAAAAAGCAAGGACAGAATTTTAAAAAAAAGATACTTCTTCAGGCGGGCAGTAGCTTTTTCACACTTTTACTACCGATAATTGCATGACCTGCAAACAGTTTTCACTATATCGCAAAATCCTATAGATTTACTCCAATAGAACTCACCGTCTCGTCCATCGAGTATTTTGAGGGCATTCCGAGTAAATTCACCAACATCAAGAATATTGAGGATGATAAAAACTGCTTTTTCTTTAAGAGGCAATTTAATGAGTGGAAACACATGTGTTTTATCGTTCGAGGTCCACTGCTGCTGCTGCTGCTGCTGCCTTTTATCACAAAAATGAATTATATCTTCAAGATTCTGCTGGAGCACAGTTGAAGAAAAAGTATCTTTATTAATTTTTATGGAAATTCTGATATAAATGGCCCAAAAATTTTGGTGAACAATGAACACGACTCCAGACCTATCTCATGGAAATTGATCATGATCACATTCAAGTTGAGAGCAATGGGAAAGGGACTATAATCCAGGGTAAGAGCTATAATCTACTTGATTTAATCTATGACATGGTTACAAATCGTAAAGCATTAATATAATTTGGCGCTAATCTATGTAGGTTTATAAATACTTTGGACGACCAAAAAGTTATTACTAACAATAGGAGAAGTTTAAAAAAAATAAATGTACTTGAATTATTGTCAACACCACCATTTAAATATGAAGACAACGAAGAAGATTTTAAAGCGATGTTGGAATATACACTCAGCCCACTGAAAGATGGAATAAGGTAAAAACGCATCAATAAAACGTCACCACCACCACCACCACCAACCGTTAGCATAAAACAGGGTGGCGGACATTACACTACGGATTTACGTTCAAGATGGTTGAGGTTCTGAAAGGTATCCATGAAAATATTGGTTAAGCAGGGAGTGTAAGTTCATCCGCCACACTTTCGAAAGTCATCGGTGTTGAAACTAAAAGTGTGCAAGACCATCTGCAAAATAAATGAAGTTACATTCTGCTTATAAAACATAGAGTTCGTGCCAATCAATATCGAAAAACTAAAGCCTTTTACAAATTGAATATAATGCAAGCAGATCTCCTAACTCTAGATGAGGTTCAACGACGTCACAATACACCGTACAAGTACATTCTACTTGCAATCAGTGTTTTCAGTTGTTATGTATATGCAATTCCTTTGCGATCAAAGAGAGGCGTTGAAGTTGCTCAGGCCATTGAAATTATTCTAGAGCAAGATTCATATAAAAAAAATTCAAATGGATCGTGGTAGGGAATTTGTTCATCCCCATGTTGCAAAAGTACTATTGAAATATAGTACACTTTTCTATTATAGTCATAGTTCTATAAAGGCTGCATTGGCCGAACGATTGATAAGAACTATTCGACTTTTAATTTCTAAATATTGTACATTGAAAGATAAACCGGCTTTTATTCATTATTTAAAAAAATTCATGTTGATGTATAATCAACGACCTCATCGATTATGGTACAACTCTACGCCAACCAAAGTTCATCAGTCTGATCAAAACACAATTTACACTTTTCTTAAAAAGTATTTTAATGAAACGATTGTCAAGAAGAAAAATAAATTCAACGTTGGTTATACTGTTAGAATTAATAGGACAACTAATGTTTTTGAAAAGGGGAATTACTTTTGGTCCACTGAACTTTTTAAAGTGTCAAAAATCCTTGACTAAACCCATAACTAATCACCTGCGTGATACCAAAGATGATGATATTTTCGGTGGCTTCTATGACTATGACCAACAAAAAGTTAAAAATAATATTGAAATCTATCCAATTGAAAAGACATTAAAGACTCTTGCTCACAGGTGTAGGAAACGGTTACTTATTTGGTTGTTAGGATACAATTCCGATTTTAATTATTGGATCGGCGTTTAAGATACTGGCAATTCCTACTGATTTGTATTTAAATTTCATGTCCAATATTTCAGATCTTCTCTACAATAATTTGAATACGACAAGTCATTTTTGGACGAAACTCCCCTGCCATCAGATTTGATGGTGCGTATGAACAGGATCTTGTCGACTGTATTTTCAAAACTATCCCTGACATCCTTAGGAAGGATTGTGTGTATGCTACATAATTTATACCACTTAAGTGGACCCCTTTTTTTTACTATGAAAGGGTTGAAACACTTAAATCTAAGAAGTATACTTATGCCAAATTGAAATATATTGAATAAAATAATATAACAAATTTGTGTTGTACAATCAATGGAAAAATCGCATATCGTAAGAATGTTAAATTCCATTTTAATTATTCACTGGAACACAACAGAATTTACATTACCTCACCTGTTGACACTGAAATAATTATTCTCAGTGATAATCTGAGAGACGTTCTTCGCTTTAAACAGAATACGATCAATGGAAAAAATGCTGTCACCGTTTACGGGATGGCTCAAGTTATTTTTGCTGATTATCCACCTGGTTTCGCCTCGGCCTCTTGCATATTTCTCTATGCATCCTTTGTGGAAACATGGAGAGTCGGTAATTCAAATGTACCCTTCCTACGTGTTCTTGAACGAAAAACAACTCATGAACTTGTTCATCACTATAATATAAAGCATCTTCAGTATGTTCCTGTAAACACTTCGTATTTGGAACTTTGTCAGATAACACTAAGAAGTGAATTGGGCGATCCTTTACCAATAACTAAAGGCTAAGTAGTGTGTATATATAATTTTCAACCTATTGTCAGCAACAGCACCATCACCTAAAATGAGCAATATAAGAATTCCATTTGTCTGTCCCAATATTAATTGCTATGTTGGTGCTTTAAGTCCACGTCAAATAGGCAATGGATTGGACTACTGCAAGGGTCGTATTACAATGTCTGGTTATGGTCTTGGTAACTGGTTTTCTAGGCTATTTCGTTCTGCACTACCCCTTGCCAGAAAATATCTTGTGCCTGCTGCATCAAATTTTGCTGCTTCCACACTAGAGGACTGGGGGTCGGGCAAGAATTTCAAGGAGAGTGTTAAGGAAAATATTAGATCTTCAGCAAGAGCCGTTGGTGAGCAATTAAAATCTCAGCAAAATGGGGAGGGATTGAAAAGGATGCGTGCGCGTCATTCACTCATCAGTCTCCACCCAGGTGGGAAGCGAAGGTCATCAACAAGGACTTTGGGGAATAAAACAAGGAAGACCAATAAGCAGAAGAAGAAGAAAAAGAAAAAGATTGTTAGATCAAAGAAGGATTTCTTCTCTTAAGATGACTTATCTCCCCCAAAAGGAATCATACCCATCAATCAGTTCCTCAATGAATCTATTCAATGCTGAAAATGTTGATGTCAGTGTCAAGTATGGCTTCTATGAACAATTTCATCCCCAACAACTCCTCTCGGAAAACACACACTTTCAAATATTTTCTAATGAAGACTATTTCATTGATTTGTCATCAACATTTGTTGATTTAAATGTTGCGGTGAAGAAAAAGTCAGATAAAACAACTCCAACTGTTGCCGACGGTCTCTCCTACGATAACTGTATTCTACACAATCTATTCAAACAAATTAATGTATTTATTAATGGTATATTGGTGAGCACTAGCAATAATTTATCAAACTATGCAAGCTACATACAATTTATGATGATCACACCAAAGGCATACAAGGAGTTGAGAGGACAATCATTGGGCTATGAATTTCGATCAGGTGTTGATACCGATGGTGAGTTGACTACTGCACTGACCCAGGAGTATCATCTGGTTGGAAAATTAAATCATGAGATATTCAATATATCCCAATGGCTACCCCCCAATGTCAAGATTGACATAAAGTTACAGCTGGCCCCATCGAATTTCATTTTGAGAAAAACACTTCCTGCAGCACCCGATGCAAATGTCATTATTACATCGGCAATTCTCCACGTCCGAAAACAACAAGTTATGAGCTCTGTTGCATTGGCAGTGGAAAAGCTAAGAGCCAATGGCAACAACATTAAACTTCTTGTACTCCATACGATCACTAATCAACGTCACATTGCCACCGGTTCTCGTATCTATAGTGATTCATCATTTATCAATGGAGAAATCCCATCAAAATTGGCTTTGGCCTTTGTGAAGAGTGGCAGTGCTGTTGGATCCTGGACTGAATCCCCCCAGGATTTTAATTTTTTTGGTCTATCTAGCCTTGTGTGCAAAGTGAATGGTATTCCACTATACACTCTTCAATCTATCATTTGATAAAAAATCAAATAGAACTCTGTACGAGTTGACTATGCAATCCATAGATCATTAATCTCAACTATTTGAAAATGGAATAACCGATTCAATGTTTTAAGAAAATCATGGGGTATTTGTTTTGGACTTGTCGGGGACTCAGGATATGAGCATAGTACGAACAGGGAATGTACGTTTAGAGTGGACATTTGCCGATGCTCTTACTGAGAGTATCACGCTAATATCACTGAGTCAATTTAAAACCTATTGCGAAATCACCCCCAACGGCAGTGTTCTATTAGACCTAGCACTTTGAACACATACAAAACACTCAGTTTATTTTGTATGGATCTATACATGTAGCAGTACAAGTTGTCTTGCTCACCTTCTGACTTCGTTGAAAAATTCCAAGTGTTAACAGTACCCTAATCATTGTTAATAGCAGTCCATCGACTTTGAAGACTGGCCATTGGCTATGCATCTTTCAAACAGCGAAGAATATTTAATTTTTGGATCCTCTTTGGTTAACGTAGAAATTCTACGCTCTATACATCAGCAACTTTATTGAAAGCAGGGGGAAAACCATTATTCAAAATCAACAAAGAGTACAGGATTTAACGACTAAGCATGTGGCTTTCATGCACTACTCTTTTTCATGTTCAGATGTCGTGGCTACACATACAAGCAGTTTCTTGACATCTACGTTGACTTACCTCGATTGAACGACTTTCTATTGGAAAATATACTTAAAAGCGTATTTAATATTGATTTTATTGCCCTACGAATAAAATGTTCAAAAAATGTCTGTGAAATTGTTTATTAATAAAAATTTATATACATGATAAAATGACTTTTCTACTCTTTAGATTTCATCTTCTACTAGTTAAAGGTATTTTTCTACAACAACTAGTGCAGGTAGATTATCTGAATTCACAGTGTCCTGACCCTGATGTACTGCAATTTCTGGCTCACATTTTCTACAGTAGAGTTTAACCTCACTCTTGTCATATCTCTTTGTATAGTCAATGATACTTTTCCCATTCATTCTATATAATTCACGTGATTCAATTTGCTTATTTGAAGCAATTTCACAAACAGCGTCCTCAAGTTTCGAATCGCATTCTGTCACAGCCAAATAAAAATCAGTGGGCTTATAATCATAAAACCCATTGTCTTCATAACAATCACGTAGAAACAATATTCTTTTGTTGTTCCAGCAGTTGAATCGTTGACCCGGCTCCTCCTCCCAGAACAATCTAAAACCACGACGATACCATTCTCGTAGCAATAAACTAAAATCACGACTAGGATTCTGTCCAATCATACCGGGATATGTATTCTCCCACTGATTACATTTATCATAATGACAGTTGGAGCATAGGTGCCCTCTAGGATGACAGTCACACGTCTCTTCAAGACAGGAATTACAACCTTTAATTTGCACAGCATATCCTCTATGCACTTTAAATGGGTTGCATAGTGTACAGTTGTCATCATACTTATCAATCATTGTACAATTGTGACCTGATGACCAGCTGTCCAGTGCGTATATACATAGTGGACATGTATGGAAAATTTTTTCATGTGTTGACAGTCTCACAGCCACAATGAAACTGAGCTAGCAGCATCAAAAATTGTCGGAGATAGAGAGAGAGAGAGGAGTAAATCATCCTTGAGCACCATCTTTCTCATGAAAAAAAGTCCTAAATTTCTAAACTAGTGTTTAAAGCATATCCACAATATCATTTTGCTGTGTCGTGATCAATATATCAATAAATTGTGTAAATGCATTTGGACCACGACGTAGAAGCTTCATACAATAGTCTAATGATGGAGAATCACTTTTCATTATATCGACAAGCATTCCCCAAGAAAATATCTTCCTTTGAATAGACAACTCTAGAAAATCGTTATCTAGAATCAAACGTTTTTCTATAAGCACTAGATTCCCCATGATTCGCTCTTTCTCAAATCTATCCATTTTTTAGAGTCCTAACACTCTCACAACCAATTTCAGACTAACCAGAATTTCTTATTATACTTTAAAAAAAATATATACACTAGTCTTCTATAGAACTACAAATAGATTTGATTTAGAAATAATTTTATTGAACATAATTACAATAGTAATATTAACTGATGAATTTTGTTCTCATCAATATATTTCGATAGGACATCTAATGCTGACCGATGTTTATTTATATGGAGAATATTCACTTTTCCAGGAAAACATAGTTGCTCCTCGTGTTTAAACTTGCTTAATGATATCACGTATCTAGCATACATATTGTCCCATTCAAGGCATACTCTACAGCCAGCGGTTATTTCCACAGCCACATTGGGTACTTGTATATCGTTGCTGCTGCTGTCGGCTCCATCATTAATCTCCGATAATGTAAATGCACCACTAATTTTTTCTCTACTAATATCCTCTCAAATAAACTATTTTCTTTGAATTCAAGTCTCGTACTAATATGAATTGCAATGACAACCAGTCCTTTTATTCAAATTCAAACCACAAATTAGGATGTCATATATAGAGTAACCTCCGCTCTCTGGTTGGCTCCTAAAAAACGAATATTGACATAAAAACCGGTCTGTTTGAATTATATAATTATGATCATACTCTCAAAACATGTTTGACAACATTATATCATACCAGTTTTTTTTAAGAATGTACACGTGAACTCATGACGTACATTCATTGTGCAATTGACAAAAAAAAAACCTATTTGACTACATTATACACTGCCAAATAACTAGTCTGGTAATCTGTCTTGGAAAGCTGCCAGGGAACATAACCTACGCAAATTCAATATGTACTTACTACTGATGCAGTAATATTAGGATGAAAATAGTTTCTTTTGGCTAGTTCAACATCCCCAACAACGAGCCCTGTTAGTTTCAAACTGTTCCTAAGCTGTTCATACACCAAACTGTTCCTAAGGCATTGCTGTTACGCCCTTCTGAAAACCTGCATACTTACAGAGTTTTATGATTCAGTTCACCTTCTTCCTCAAAATTCTTTGACAGTTTCACCTTCAAACCCTTAGGCATCGTTAAAATAGTAGTCACAGTAGTAGTATATATATTACTAGTAATATCATTAATAGTAATAGTAGTAGCACCGGTAGCCGCAGTAGTATTGAAGTATTGGTTTTTGTTCAATAAATCACCCCTCTCATCAATTCCTAGAAGTTTCACCTTAATATAATCAGCCATTGCTATGACTGCAGATATGTCCCTTTGAAAACCTGTATGTTCATATACTTCTTGAAATTTTCCTCTTAATGCTCTGAGCTTTACAAGTATTTGAAATAGAAGTAGTAGTTAAAGCAGTAATAGTAGTAGTAGTTTAGCAGTGATCGTAGTATTAGTATTAGCGTGCACATATTGCCTTTTGGTCAGATGATCTTCCCCTTTAAGCATTCTCTGCAAGTTCCAGCTTAATACCTAAATCAATTCTTGAGATACACTCTTTTGACAATATACATGCCCTTAGCGTATTTTCATTTAGTTCAGTTTTCTCCTCGATATTGTAATTGGAGTAGTGTGGTAGTAGTAGCAGTAATAGTGGTGGTAATTGTAGTAGTAGTGGTAACCTGCAAATATTCCCTTTTTAATCATCTCCCCTATCATTTCCTGAAAGTTTCAAAATAATGTACTCAGTATTTCTGAGATATTTGCCTGTGACAATCCATATAAACGTAACGTTTTTTGATTTTGTTCAACACTCCCCTCAACATTCTCTGAAAGGCTGAAATATATGCCCTTCGTCTGTTTGGAAAGTAAAGTTTATATATGCATACCTTTCTCAATTACATATACTATATGTAAACAATGGACGAATTACCTAACTCACAGTTCTTGACCTGAGGACTGCAGGAAGGGGGGACTGGTCGCCATACATTCACTTTTGATTCTTGAATATGACACTAGAACTTTCGATTTCTAATAAAATGAGCCCCATCTGATCCGAAGTGTATACGACCACCCGTTCCATAAAAAACCTTATATTTCCCCGGGGGATAACTTACAACCATGATCCCTGGACTCTTTGGGGGATGTGCCCACCCTGGAATCTTTATTATATTGTCTTTGGACTATTGCGAACAAAATGTCCATCTCACGTTTTCAATCGTATACGTTTTGGGAAAAGAGGATGCCAAAGAAAGGAGGGTTTGTTGCCCTGAATCACTTTTGACCCTTGAAAGAGAACTGGAACGACACATTTGCAATCAAATGAGCCTTCTCTAAAGTTCACAAAACAACATTTCCATTAAAATCTTATATGTTTCAGGGGCATAACTTACCACCCTTGCCTCCAGACTCTGGGGGATTGTATCTACCCCAAAAGGCTTGTTGCGTAATCTTTGGACTATTTTTGAACAAATTGCTATCTCCAGATTTCTATTTGATACATTTAGGGCACAGGGATGTGGGCACAATGTATTATATTTTTTAAACCAGGACACTTCCTATAGAAGGAAATGTGGTAGAAACTTGAAAAGGGGCTAATTCGGCCGGAGATTGAAAGCTCTGGTGCCCTTTTAATTGTCAAACGTGATAGGAGGGCAACAAGCCCCCCCCCCCATACCCATCATTTTCCTAAATACATCCAGTCAAAATTTTGAATTAGCCATTAGGTTCAATATAGTTAAATGGTCCAGAATTTATGTCTTTGACGATCACAACAGCCATCCCACTGCCCACAGTCTTCAGACACAGGGTTGTGACTATTGCCCTGGGGGGACATAGAAGGCTTTTATGGAAATGGTGGTCGTATAAACTTCGGAGGGGGCTCATTGAATTGGAAATAAGAAGTTCTAGTGCACTTTTTAAGTATCAAGGTGATTGGAGGGCAGATAACTCCTCTCCCCCTTGTAATATTTTCCCCAAATGTATCCGATAGAAATCTGGAGATAGCAATTTGTTCAAAAATAGTCCAAAGATTACACAACAAGCCTTTTGGGGTAGATACAATCCCCCAGAGTCTGGAGGCAAGGGTGGTAAGTTATGCCCCTGAGGTATATAAGATTTTAATGGAAATGGTTATTGTATGAACTTTAGAGAAGGTTCATTTGATTGCAAATGTGTCGTTCCAGTTCTCTTTCAAGGGTCAAAAGTGATTGAGGGCAACGAACCCTCCTTTCTTTGTCATCCTCATTTTCCAAAACACCCGCATCGCAGACACTAGGCACCGCAATAGCACTGCCTAGTATCTTTGGACTATTTTTGAATAAATGACTATTTCGAAATTTCTATTCGATGGATTCCGGAAAAATACGACGCGTGGAGGAGGGGGGGTTTCTGCCCTCGGATCACTTTGACTCTTAAAAAGGGCACTAGAATTTCTGATCCATTGAGCCCCTTCTGAACTTTGTACGTCCGTCCGTTCTTTAAATCAAGGAGGCACACTTGTGCCTCTATAAAGAGGCGACCCACCATAATGTTAAGTGATTTCAGGTCCTAGAGGTTGCAGAGAGACGGCGGTAATCGCATTTTGTAGCCCAAGCGCAAACTAAGAAACTTGCAAAATTTCATCCTCCTCCGACTTTATCTTCATGGGGTAAACTGGGCCTGAAGTTTAGACCCTCCAACCACAGCCCCCCTTTAACGTTGTCCGATTGGGCTGAAATTTAGACGTTAAGCTTTTCTAGGGCTCGGGAGCTTATCCTCGAAATTTCAGCTCAATCCGATCAATCCTTCCCTGTTTTCAAAAAACCAAATATAGCCACTTAAAATTCATCATCATTTCTTTTTTTTTCTTAGCCACGCCTACAGGCCACAGTTGGCAACGGATCCGGTTGAATGAGGACTCATTCGAAGCAGAATTCGACCTGTTAGGGCCTTTTGATATTTTCAGACCGAAAAGATTATTCCCCGAATTTACATTTGCGAAAAACCTTAGTTTTTTTCAAATAATACAGATAAACAGGTTAGACATGCTTTGTTATGAAAATATCTGCGCGTCAATTTTCATAACAAAGCATGTCTAACCTGTTTATGTGTATTATTTGAAAAAAACTACGTTTTCTAAAGAGTTAAAGAGGCTGAGTTACAAGGTCAACCCTTAAAACGTACAGGGATTAGGAGGCACAGTTGGGGGGGCTGTTAAAGAGGCTGAGTCACAAGTTCGAACCTTAAAACGTACAGGGATTAGGAGGCACCCTGTACGACGTGATTTGAGTATTCAGGAATTAAAAGCCTTAACACAAGAATGTTCAAGAGCGGGGGGTTTGGGGGCGGCAGCCCCCCAACTTCAACTCCTGACACGATCAGCTAACAGTTAGTCAAGCAATAATAAGTAATAAACTGTACAAAAACGTGCAGAAATTATTTGAAAAAAACTACGTTTTCTAAAGAGTTAAAGAGGTTGAGTTACAAGGTCGAACCTTAAAACGTACAGGGATTAGGAGGCACAGTTGGGGGCTGCCGCCCCAAACCCCAGCTTTCGCAGCCTTTAAATAAAAAAAGTTTTTAAACTGAAAGTAAGGAGCGACATTAAATCTTAAAACGAACAGAAATTATTCCGTATATGAAAGAGGCTGTGCCCTCCTCAACGCCTCGCTCTTTACGCTAAAGTTTGACTGTTCTCACAACTCTTTTTTTAGAACAATAAAAACTTTAGCGTAAAGAGCGAGGCGTTGAGGAGGGCACAGCCTCTTTCATATACGGAATAATTTCTGTTCGTTTTAAGATTTAATGTCGCTCCTTACTTTCAGTTTAAAAACTTTTTTTTATTTAAAGGCTGCGAAAGCGGGGGTTTGGGGGCGGCAGCCCCCCAACTGTGCCTCCTAATCCCTGTACGTTTTAAGGTTCGACCTTGTAACTCAGCCTCTTTAACTCTTTAGAAAACGTAGTTTTTTTCAAATAATACCTTATATATCCCCAGGATATAAATTGCAACCCTTGTCCTGAGGGCTGTGTTTGGGGAGAGGGTCATCCTCAAAGACATAATTGCCGGACCTTTCAACTACGCTGAATACAATAGCTATCTCAAAATTTTGATTAAATATGTTTGGGGAGATGATGGGCGTGGAGTAGAGGAGGGGGGGAGGTAGTTGCCCTCCAACAAATTTCGAAAATTAAAAAGGGCACTAGCACTTTCAAATTCCATTCGAATGAGCCGTTTCTTCGACAACTCCAATACGAAGTTCCCTGGTCTAAAAAATAAATAATACATTGTGTCCACATCACTCTTTACTTAGGCAACGCTATTACGCTGCTTGGGATCACAGTAATATATGACCACTGGTTTTGATGTGATCACCGACAGTACAACAAAACAAACAAGGAAGCATTATCATCCTTCATTGCAAAAATAAAAAATGACATATTTCTGTGGATAGTGGCTTTTGGGGGTTTCTAAGCATGTTGAATTTCGTCGTCCAGTTTTCATCAAGACCGCATAATTTTTGGAGAGCTTGTCAATTTGTTTCTAGAGTTACGTAAATTTTCAAATTTTAATCACTTTTGATGGAAGATTCGAAAACTGAGAAACTTTAAAAATTTTAGAACAAGCTTCAAACACCAATTTTGTTTTCGCATGCATTGTAATCAAATATTTAGAACTTTGGTTTCTTTTGACAATGGTTGCTCTTTACTTAAGGCTTGTTATTAGGAACTGTTTGATCAAATGCTCTCTTAAATAAATGAAAAATATAAAGCTTCTCGTAGCACCTTCCTCTGGAAAATTTACTGGTGGCACCCATAATCCACTTCCTCACTACTATCCCTTTTGTGCCGGTAAACAAATGAATATGATCTTGATTTTACACACAAAAACTACAATTTTAAAGTAGCTACATCTAAGCTCTACCCCTATTACAGGCTTAGTCGAAATATATATATATATATATATATATATATATATATATATATATATATATATATATATATATATATATATATATATATATATATATATATATATATATATATATATATATATATATATATATATATATATATATATATATATATATATATATATATATATATATATATATATATATATATATATATATATATATATATATATATATATATATATATATATATATATTTTTTTTTTTTTTTTTTTAATAAGTACCCCGGGACTTTCTGGCCTGAAAAAAAAAACAATCTAGATGGGTCATGAATACGACAAAATTTGGAAACACCCCTATCTCGTAAATGGCCATGCATATATGCATTTAAAAATAGCAACAAAAATATGCAATTCAGTATTACAGTGACATCATGCACTAATACAATTCACAACTCATTTTACAAACGATATTTTAAACAGTTTCATGACTATAAGAAAATATGCCTGGAGGACGACCCAAAAAATGCAAATTTTTAATTGTTGAAACTGAAAAGTCGTCTGAACAAGAAGAAATGTTTGTCCAACCCCCTGAACCATTAAATGTGAAAATACCAAGAGGACAATCCTAAGAACAAAAATTCACAACTACTGAAAATGAACAGCCTGGACCAACGAATGTGATAAGACCAATCCGAATTTCTAAAGAAAAGGGCATTGATAAACTTTATGAAGTAATGATGAACAAAAATGAAGAAAAAAATATTTGGTTAGAAGAAAAGTGACACCGAGAATCACAACAAACTAAAAACGAGAGAAAAGCACAAAAATGTATGTGGTTAGAAGACGTGCATCAATTTGAAGCAACACAAATCAATTGCGAATATGAATCACAAAGAAATGTGTGATTAGAAGACTTAAGACAATGAGGATCAAAATAAATCAACAACGGAAATGAATTACAAAGAAATATGCGGTTAGAAGACATTTGACAACGAGAATCACAATGAGTCAAAAACGAAAGGGAAGCACAAAACAGTCTTCCTTTAGAAGACAAAATAATTCGAGAAGAACAACACTGTCTCAATGTTCAACGGCAACAAGCTTTGGCACAAAACCCAGTATTTACCTACAAAAATTTCACAAACTACACAGATGCTAACTAAAATTTACTGGGGCCCTTATTTATTGTCATAATACTTTATATTCTTTCCTTACAATAACTGCAGCTAGGCTGCTAAAGTAAAATAGTCGGAGAATAGTTATGAATATTTATGATTGCTGACCTTGGATAACTATACTCAATTTTGAAAAGCAAAAACAGTAAATGTTTGAGGGAATCAAGAAGAGTCGTGTTTGAGGGAATGGCACTCGTCCTCACATGTAACGTAGCCCTAGGTATTCTTTTAAAATCAAACAGAAATTCCTTAAAAATAAGTTTTTTCAAATGAATGTAAGAGTGATATTAAGACTTAAAACGGACAGAAATTACTTCTTATATGAGGAATTTCCCCCTTTTTAAACCCACTGCTCTTTCCAATAAGTTTAACTTTTTGTCCCAATCTTTTAGGAACAACTGTTCAAACGCAATGGTTATTTAATCATAGGCAGCGCAATTGCACTGCCTAAATAAAGAACGATGTTGGCCCAATGTATTATTATTATTATTATTATTGTTTTCTTTTTCCATACCAGGGCACTTTGTATCGTAGGAGTTGTCTTAGAAACTTCGAAAAGGGCTCATTCGATTGGAAATTGGAATGGCTAGTGCCCTTTTTAATAGTCGAAAGTGATTGGAAGGTAGCAAACACCCCTTCCACGCCCACCAATTCCTCAAACACATCCAATCAAAATTTTGACATAGCCATTTTGTTCAGCGTAGTTCATTTTTAGATGGAAGATATGTTTTTGAGGAGGTCACCCCACAACCCTTAGGGAAAGGCTTGTAAGTTATGCCCTGGGGGCATATAAGAACAATGTTGGCACAATGTATTATTTTTTTTTTCCTTTAGACCAGGGCACTTCGTATCGAAGAAGTTGCCATAGAAACTTTCAAAAGGGCTCATTCAATTGGAAATTGGAGTGGCTTGTGCCCTTTCTAATGGGGGAAAATGATTTGAAGGCAACTAATATCCCTTTCACGCCCACCATTTCCCCGAACACATCCAATCAAAATTTTGAGATAGCCATTTTGATCAGCGTAGTTGATTTCCAGATAGAAATTATGTTTTTGAGGAGGACACTCCCCCACAGCCCTCAGGGCAAGGGTTTTAAGTTATGCCCTGGGGGCATATAAGATCAATGTTGGCACAATGTATTATTTGTTTTTTTTTCCTTTAGACCAGGGGATTTCGTATCGAAGGAGTTGTCGTAGAAACTTCAAAAAGGGCTCATTCAATTGTAAATTGGTGTGGCTTGTGCCCTTTTTAATAGTCGAAAGTGATTGGAAAGCAGCTAACACCCCTTCCACGCCCACCATTTCCCAGAAAACATCCAATCCAAATTTTGAGATATACATTTTGTTCAGCGTAGTTGATTTCCAGATCGAAATTATGTTTTTGAGGAATACACTCCCCGACAGCCCTCAGGGCAAGGGTTTTAAGTTATGTCCTGGGGGCATATAAGAACGATGTTGGAACAATATATGACTTATTATTTTTTTCCTTTAGACCAGGGCACTTCGTAGCGAAGGAGTTGTCGTAGAAACTTCAAAAAAGGCTCATTCAATTGGAAATTGGAGTTGCTTGTGCCCTTTTTAATAGTCGAAAGTGATTGGAAGGCAACTAACATCCCTTCCACGCCATTTATTTCCCCAGACACATCATATCTGAATTTTGAGATAGCTATTTTGTTCAGAGTAGTTAATTTCCAGATATAAATTATGCTTTTCAGGAGGACCCTCCCCCACAGCCCTCAAGGCAAGGTTTGTAAGTTATGCCCTTGGGGTATATAAGGTTTTTATAGAAAGTATAGTTCTAAAAACTTCAAAAAAGGCTCATTCGACTGGAAATTCAAAGGGCTAGTGCCCTTTTTAATAGTCGAAAGTGATTCGAGGGCAACTAACCCCCTTCTCATGCCCACCTTTTCCCCAGACTCATCCAATCGAAATTTCAAGATAGCCATTTTGTTCAACGTAGTTGAAAGTTCTGGAAAGTAGGTATTTGAGGATGACAACCTTTCACAGCCCTCAGGGCAAGGGTTGTAAGTTATGCCCTTGGGGCACATAAGGTTTTTGTAGAAAGTCTAGTCGTAGAAACTTCAAAAAGAGCTCATTTGACTGGAACTTGAAATGGCTAGTGCCCTTTTTAAAAGTCGAAAGGGATTAGAAGGCAACTAACACCCCTTTCACGCCCACCATTTCCCCAAAAACATCCAATCAAAATTTTGAGATAGCTATTTTGTTCCAGGCAGTTTCAAGTTCAGGAAATTATACCTTTGATTAGAACACTCACCCCACAGTCTTCAGGGCTAGGGTTATAAGTTGTGCCCTGGGGGCATATAAATTTCTATTGAAATCTTTGTCTCTGAAACTTTAAAAAGGGCTCATTCGATTGGAAATTCAAAGGGCTAGTGCCCTTTTTAATAGTCTCAAAAGTGATTTGAGGGCAACTAATCCCCCTCCCACGCCCACCTTTTCCCCAAACATGTCCAATCGAAATTTATAGATAGCCATTTTATTCAATGTAACTGAAAGTTTTGGAAATTAGGTCTTAAAGGATGAGAAACCCGCCCCCCCCCCCAACTCTTAGGGCAAGGGTTGTAAGTTATGCCCAGGGGGTTATAAGGTTTTTATAGAAAGCGATGTTGTAGAAACTTCAAAAAGGACTCATTCAATTGGAAACTGAAAGGACTAGTGCCCTTTTAATAGTTGAAAGGGATTGAAGGGCATTTAGCTCCCCTGTCACGCCCACCATTTCCCCAAACACATTCAATCAAAGTTTAGAGATAGCCATTTTGTTCAACGTAGTTGAAAGTTCTGGAAATTATGTATTTAAGGATGACAAACCCCCCAGAGCCCCCAGGGTGAAGGTTGTAAGTTATGCCCTGGGGGCATATAAGGTTTTTATTGATAGAGTTGTCGTAAAAACTTCAAAAGGGGCTCATTCAATTGGAACTTCAGAGGGCTAGTGCCCTTTTTAATAGTCGAAAGTGATTGGAGGGTATATAACCCCGCTCTCACGCCCACCATTCCCCCACACACATCCAATCAAAATTTTCATGTAGCCATTTTGTTCAATGTGGCAGAAAGTTCTGGCACAGAGGGCTTTGAAGTTGACACCCCTCCCCAGCCCTCAGGACAAGGGTTATAAGTTATGCCCTGGGGGTATATAAGGTTTTTATTGAAAGCGTTATCGTAGAAAGTTCAAAAGGGTACATTTAATTGGAAATTGAAAGGGCTAGTGCCTTTTTTAATAGTTGAAACTGAGTGGAGAGCGACGAACGCCCCTCTCATGCATTTCATTTTCGCAAACACAAAATTTTGAGATAGCCGTTTTGTTTAACGTAGTTGAAAGCTCTGGAAATTAGGTCTTAGAGGATGACAACCACCTTCACAGCCCTTAGGGTCAGGGTTGTAATTTATGACCTGGGGGGATATAAGGTGTTTATAGAAAGCGTTGTTGTAGACACTCAAAAAGGGCTCATTCGATTGGAAATCGAAAGGCATAGTGCCCTTTTTTAATAATCGAAAGTGATTGGAAGGCTTGACATTTTTATAGTAAAGATCGATGTGGGTATAATGTATTATTTTTTTGTTGTTGTTGTTGTTTAGACATGGGCACTTCGTATCGAAGGAGTTGTCGTAGGAGCTTCGAAAATGGCTCATTCGATTGAAAATAAAAAAAGGGCTTATGCCCTGTTTAATAGTCGAAAGTGATTGGAGGGAAACTAATCCCCCTCCCACGCCCACCTTCCCATTTGCCTTTATGTTTAAAAATTAAATGTTGCCTTCACATTAAATAAAAATGCACTGTGTTAATGCTTATTCCCAATAAGGCATCCCAGCAGTATCCCAAGAACGACTGAGGGTATTATGTTCAAACTTTCTGGGCTACTTCTGCTCTTAAAATTTAACCAAATCAAAATAGCGTAAGTGTATCCAAGTTATCAAAGAAATTATACAGATTTTTTTGCGACTGGTATAAAGTTTTCCATTTCAGGTCAACTAGAGGAGGTATGAAACTAAATTAAACACTACTATTTGTGTCCAGATTTTTAAAAGGATGTATGTTGTTAAAAATTGCTGAACATTTTTCTCCAGAATAGAAATAGCAGGCCAAACTATGAAGTCTTAAGAAAATGAAAAGATTTAAAGTATTATTTTCTTTTTCCCTGAAAAGACTATGCCAATATAAAACGAACAAGAATTAATTAAAAAAAACTTTTCCACAAAAAGAGTTTTTCAAAGAAAAGTAAAGAACTCCATTAAACAAAAAAAATGTGCAAAATCAAAATCAAATAATCTACCAAGCACGAAACTATCACAAATCAGCATCGATAAATAAATGAAACCCAAAATGAATAGAAATCATGGCTGCAGCTGCAGCTGCAACCTAGCAAAGAGCGAACCACAGTCCATAGTAATCAAAAGTTGAAAAACTTGTTTTCAAAAAACTGTTTATTGAAAAAAATTGCCATTTGACGCTGAATCAGGAATATTAACTGTTGTTTCGGTTAATCATAGAATTAAAAGTTTATTGCTAAAAGAAATTTATGATGATTTCGAAAAAGAGACTCAAACCTCTTGAAAATGGTGTCAAATCGAAATAAAAAGTACACCATTGGAATCTGCATGGTCAAAAACCTTTTATAGGATACTTACAGTCCCCCACCTTGAACACCAAGGAAAATGACTTTTTGCATGGCTCTGTCTCCCTTTTTTTTCTTTTATTTTCTAGCAGGGCGTATTGGTATCGCATGTATCGTATCGGGAATACCGGTATCGGTATCCGTTGCTATTGTTTTTTCAGTCATTTTTTAGGCCCATTTTTTTAAGCATGTCCCCGCAAGGTATCATGGTTGCAGCGGCAGCTGCAACCTAGTAAAGAGTGACCCACAGACCCTAGTAACCAAAAGTCAAAAGACACGTTTTGAAAAAAAAACTGCCTAGTGAAAAAAATTTCCATATGACACCAACTCAGGAATGTTAACTATTATTTTGGTTCGTCTTAAAAGTAAAAGTTTATTGCGAAAAGAAATTTATGGTGATTTCGAAAAAAAGCCTCAAACCCCTCGGAAAGATCAAATGAAGGCGTCAGATCAAAATGAAAAGTCTACCATTAGAATCAACATGGTCGAAAACCAAGGGAAGTTACAGTCCCCCTCCCAGAACAACAAGGAAAATTACTTTTTTTCATCAGTAGCACTGATCTGTCTCCCGTTTTTTTGTTCTTTTTTTTTTCAACAGGCCTAGCGGGCTACCAGAACATCATAGAAAGATTCTTAATAGCTCATTCAAAAGTTATTTCTCATATCGACGTGATTTATATAAATTCTGCCATCTGCAGGTGCCATATGGCACTAAAATTGCACTTTTTGTGCTATTTCTCAAAGGGCGGCATTGGCAAGCTACCAAAACATCGTTGACAGATCTTTCATAGCTTATATAAAAGATATTGCATATATCTACGTCTTTCATATAATTCTGCCATCATCAAGTTCAAATGGCACTAAAAACGGCACTTTTGGTGTTGTGTCTCAAGTGGAAAAGCTGGGGCTATTGGGCTAGCAGAACTTATCAAAGCGATGTTTAATGACTCATTTGAAAGCTATTGCTCTTATATGCGTGTTTTTTGTTTTTTTTTAATTCGTAAGTGCGATATAGCACTGAAAACAAAACTTATGGTGCCACTTCTTAAGTGGAAAGGCTCTGAAGTACAAAACAGGTATCATTGTAATAGTTATGTTCCAGAACCCTTAACTGGAGGACTTTTTCCTGGTTATTGAAGTTTTAGTGTGAAATCACATTTTCAGTCTCTTACAATTGACTTCCTGAAGTTATTATCATGTTAGCATTTAAATCCTAGATCAGTTATTCATTGAGTAAACATATTTCTAACTTTGAATGGAGGCTTTCTTTACTCTAGATTCAGTTCCAAGCTTTAGAAGAAGGGACCTAAATAGGCCAAATTATGAAGGGGAAAAGAAGACACGAAATGACAGCGTCTTTATCCTTCTCTCCCTTTTTCTCTAAGCAGAATAAAAAAATATTTTCCATGAAATTCATGTAGGAAGTAAAGTGATGAAATAGGAGTAACCACGAAGCACCAAGCATGAAGAGTGAAGGCAGAGGGTACAGGAGCTCTTCATATCGGGTAGAGTTCCTGCCCATTTCCAGTCTTTATGTCGGTCTTAACTTACACAAAAATTACTCGTTTTTAATTTAACATTTAAAGAACTAATATGAACTTCATCAAACAAAAATACAGACTTAAATGGATTGTTTCTAGGCATAACAGTTTTCGTCTGAAAACTTATGTTCTGACTCTCCCCATAGATTTCCCGTAATCGATGATGTTAGAATTTGCTTCCAAGATCTGATCATCTTGGAATGAATATATTTGTAATTTTAAATGGAAGCTTTGTTTGCACTAGATTCAACTCTGAGCTCTTAGAAGAAGAAAACTATAGAACAAATCATGAAGTGAAAATGACAGTGTTTTCAATTTATCTCTTTTTTTCTCTAACCAGGACACGGAATGTTTTCTGTCATGTTCCTATAGAGTGTAAAGTGATCAATTGGGTGGAAATATAAAGCAACAGGCATAGAGATTGAAAGGGGAGGGTACAGTAAACCCCTTCATAAAGGGTATCCCTGACCATTTTCGTTTATTTTATCGTGGTCTTAACTTACACCAAGAAACCTCGTTTTTTTTATTTAATTAACTAAAAAAAACTTTTCCCACAAAATAAGTTTTTCAAAGAAAAGTTAAGAACTCCATTAAACCAAAAATGAGCAAAAATAAAACCAGATAATCTACCAAGCGTGAAACTACCACAAATCAGCATCGATAAATAAATGAAACCAAAAACGAACAGAAATTACAATAAATAACTAAGTAAAACTCAAAACGAGCAGAAATTAACATGAGTAGGGCTAAAAAACCCCTGTGCCTTTCCAAGGCCAGAACATAATTTGCACTTTACTGAAAAAATATGAATGTTTTTACTTTTATAACTTTAATAAATAAAATAATACTAAAATTTTGATGACTAAATATCAGTATAAGTATATTAAACTGACAATGCACATTCATTTGTATTTTTTTCAGTAAAGTGCAAATTATGTTCTGGCCTTGGGAAGGCATAGGAGTTTTGAGCCCTACTCATGTTAAGTTCTGCTCGTTTTGAGTTTGGCTCGGTTATTTATTGTAATTAAATAAAAAAAAACAAGTTTTTTTTAACTGAAAGTAAGGAACAACGTTAAAACTTAAAACGAATAGAAATAATTCTGTATATGGAAGGGGCTGTCCCTCAATGCTTCTCTCTTTACGCTACAGCATGACTCTTTCTCCCAGTTCTATTTTTTAAAACAATAAAAAACTTTAGCGTAAAGAGCGAGGCGTTGAGGAGGGGACAGCTCCTTTCACATACGGAATAATTTCTGTTCGTTTTAAGTTTTAATGTCGCTCCTTACTTTCAGTTAAAAAAACTTGATTTTTTTTTTATTTCTGATCGTTTTTTAGTTAATGCAGCTTTTATTTTGGCTTACCGTTACTGAATAAGTAAAACAAAATTTGCATATTAATTTTACTTTTCTTGTGCTAAATGGCTTTCCAATAAACCAAAACCAATACTATACAGATACCCCAATACAGAAATTATTCTGTATATAAAAGGGGCTGTCCCCTCCTCAACGCCTCGCTCTTTACGCTAAATTTTTATTGTTTAAAAAATAGAGTTGTGAGAAAGTCAAACTTTAACGTAAAGAGCGAGGCGTTGAGGAGGGACAGCCCCTTCCACATACGGAATAATTTCTGTTCGTTTTAAGTTTTAACGTCGTTCCTTACTTTCAGTTAAAACAACCTTGTTTTTTTTTACTTAAATTTTAAACGTTTTTGAATTAATACAGGTTTTGATTTTGACTCACCGTACATGAATAATTACAACAAAATTTTCATATTAATTTTACTTTTATTAGGTTAAATGGCTTTCTCGAAACTTGTTTAATTTTATTTACGAACGTTTTTATTAGCAATAAATATACGTAACTTACGAATTAATTTACGTAACGAACTTCTATATTCATATATTCTTAATACGTATTAGGGAATTCGCCCTCTAGTCAATACCTTTCTCTTTAAGCTAAATTTCGAATTTTGTTCCAATTCTTTAAAAATGACCTGTAATCACATAGGCCGTTAATTAGAATAAATAGCTCTTATGAAAGTACTAAAACATCTTTGGCTTAAAGAGGGAGGTATTGACTAGGGGATGAACCCAATCATATACGTAATATTTTCTGTTCGTTTTAAGTTGTGATGTTGCTCCTTACTTTCAGTTGAAAAACTTATTTTTTTATTTGATTTCTTGTCTTTTTTTAAAAAAATGCTGGGAAATCTGGCGCCCCCTTCATAGCAATGTCCCTTCCCCCATGAAAGTTCCTTCATGGAAAGATCCTTTCACATAACCCCCAACCCACCCCCCTCCCCCACTACCAGAAAAATTCCCCCCTGAAAACGTCTTTATACTTCCCAATAACCAATACCATATGTTAACATTGGGTAAAGTTCGGGGACTTCGGGGAATTAAGCCATCCTTAAATAAATAGTTATCATATTTTTGACCATGCTGAACAAAATGCCTATCTCAAAATTTTGATCGGATGACTTTGGGGAAAAAATGTGCGTTGGAGGGGGCCTTGTTTCCCTCCATTTTTTTTGGTCACTTTAAAAGGGCACTAGAACTTTTAATTTCCGTTCCAATGAGCCCACCCACGATATTCTAGGAGCACTGGGTCGATACGATCACCCCTGGGGAAAAAAAACAACAAAAAAACAAATAAACACGCATCCGTGATCTTTCTTCTGGCAAAAAATGCAAAATTCCACATTTTTGTAACCTCTACAGTAGAGTTCTCTGATACGCTGAATTTGATGGTGTGATTTTCATTAAGGTTCTATAACTTTTAAGGGGTCTTTTCTCCTTTTTTTGAAAATCAGCCAAATTTTCTCAGGCGCGTAACTTTTGATGGGCACTAAACTTGATGAAAGATATATATTTGAAATCAGCATTTAAATCTGATTCTTTTGATGTATCTAGTGGTATCAAAAACCCGTTTTCTAGAGTTTCGGTTACCATTGAGCCGGGTCGCTCCTTACTTACAGTTCGTTACCACGAACTGTTTGATTTCTGTTCGTTTTGGGTTTCATTTATTTATCGATGCTGATTTGTGGTAGTTTCACGCTCAGTAGATTATCTGATTTTATCCTTGCTCATTTTTGATTTAATGGAGTTCTTTACTTTTCTTTGAAAACTTATTTTGTGGAAAAGTTTTTTAATTAATTTCTGTTCGTTTTATATTGACATAGTCTTTTCATTGAAAAACAAAATATTACTTTAAATCTTTTCGTTTTTTTAAGACTTTATAGTTTGTCCTTATATTTGTATTCTGGAGAACAATTTTCAGTAATTTTTAACACAGTACACCCTTCTGGACACGAATAGTAGCGTTTAGTTTAGTTTCATCCCTTCTCTAGTTGACCTGAAATAGAAAACTTGATATCATTCGCAAAAAAAAAAAAATCAGTTTACTTTCTTAAAAAAAAAAAATTAATACATTGTACCCACATCGATCTTTACTATAAAATTGTCAAGCCTTCCAATCCCTTTCGACTATTATAATGAGTACTTTCAATTTTCAATCGAATGAGCCCTTTTTGAGTTTCTACGACAACGCTTTCTATAAAAACATTATATGCCCCCAGGGCATAAATTAAAACCGTTGCCCTGAGGGCTGAAAGGGGGTTGCCATTCTCAAGGACCTAATTTCCAGAACTTTCAACTACGTTAAACAAAATGGCTATCTCAAAATTTTGGGCTTGAGAGGGGCGTTAGTTACTCTCCAATCACTTTCAACTATTAAAAAAGGAACTAACCCTTTCAATTTCCAATCGAATGAACCCTTTTGAAGTTTCTACGACAACACTTTCAATAAAAATCTTATATGCCCCCAGGGCATAACTTTCAACCCTTGCCCTGAGAGTTGGGGGGGTTCATCCTCAAAGTCCTAATTTCCAGAAAATTCAACTACGTTGAAGAAAATTGCTATTTCAAAATTTTATTGGATGGGTTTGGGGAAATGGTGGGCGTGAGAGGGGGGTTATTTGCCCCCCAATCACTTCAGACTATCAAAAAAGACTCTAGCCCTTTCAATCTCCAATCGAATGAGCTCTTTCTGAAGTTTCTACGACAACACTTTCTAAAAATTAGCAATTAGATGTTCAGGAGACTAGCATTTTCTACTGCATTCTGGGATTTTCTTAAATTCATAGACACAGATCAGTTCATATTCAACTTTCAGTCCCAATCTAAGAGCCGAAATAAGAGATCCTTGATCACTAAAAGCAATCTTTACACACCATGAATTGCCTATCCAGGTGGCTTCAATAACCCCAGAACAGTTTTTGAACAGAGATAAATCAAACGAGTCGCCAATCCCTTTCGAGATATTCCGTAAAACTTCTTTTCCATAACCTTCACATCTGATCCGCGCAAGACCAAACGGGCTGAATCGGAAAAGCCACTTACCACGACGCTGTCAATATTCACTATTATTCTGTCCCCCGAGGCGCGAATATCTAAACACATTCATGTCCGGCAATTTTATGAATCACAGCTTTTCGTTTCGACGGATTGTCAAGATCACGCGGTGTCTTCGTGATAACGATTGTCGCTTTATTCGTTTCAACTGGAATAGGAGCACCATCGTCCCTTGGTAACCCAGGGAAATGTAGGTCATAAGCAGTCACCTTGTCTTTAATTTGCAGCAAAGTCTATTGAAGACTATTAATTTTTGCCGTGAGCCTAAAATAGGCTACTGTAGGTAAAGATGGAACCTCTGTGGGGGAACGTATCACGAAAACGAGCAGGATAGGATTAAACCCAGTTTTCATTCTCTGAATCAGTTCTAGCATGTCCTTCAGGTGATTAATTGGAGCATTTGGTCCAGTACGTTTAGGACAAGCCTTCGAAATCAACAGCTTTTCCCACAGCAATTTCTTCCCTTTCGCAATATCGGTCAGCTCAAAAAAGTCTACAGCTGATTTCGAAATAAATGCATTTTCTGCTCCTCTCTCCAAATTATACTGAAGAAAGTTCAGAACAGGGGAATACACTAAACAGTCCGATGGTCCAAAATCAAAGTCCATTTTCTGTACAAATTTGTTAATCCAAAAGAGTAATAAAAACTTATCATCCGTAAAACAAAGCGTCTACTAATGTCTAATTTCTTGCTAAAAACTAGTCAGACAAGTTTCACACAAAATCATGGTTGCAGCGGCAGCTGCAACCTAGTTGCAGCTGCCGGTAAAGATGGAACTCTACTGCAGGTAAAGATGGAACCTCTGTGGGGGAACGTATCACGAAAACGATCAGGATAGGTTTAGACCCAGTTTTCATTCTCTGAATCAGTTCTAGCATGTCCTTCAGGTGATTCATTGGAGCATTTGGTCCATTTGGTAAAAGTTCAAACGCGTATTCCTTGAAGAACAAGACTTTTAAGCCATATATCCACGTTTCTAACAAAAATTATGGCTAACAATTCTACCAACAATTGTGCTTTCACGAGTGTACAGACAGCTATTCTTCATATATATGAATATATGAATAACGGGTCTGCATGCAAAATGTGTTTGGTACTATTATTCTGCGTATTAGATACATAGACAAATAAGTGTATTTTAAAGCCAAATATACAGCCATGAACATAGTAAAATAACATAAATGAATTCATATACGAAATTTCTTTATGTATTGCTTTCTCTTTGCCGATTTAATTTTACGGGTGGGGATGTTAAGGGTAATTGTCCAGGGTAAATCTTCAAACGCGTAACGGTAAATCTTCAATCTTCAAACCCCCTAACCCTCTCCCTCTCCCTTGTATATATATATATATATATATATATATATATATATATATATATATATATATATATATATATATATATATATATATATATATATCTATATATATATATATATATATATATATATATATATATATATATATATATATATATATATATATATATATATATATATATATATATATATATATATATATATATATATATATATATATATATATATATTTAGGGTAAAACCAGAGAGTTCAATTTTGTTGAGACGGTAGGAAATACGCTCGAAATACATAACCCATACATCTGAACGGCTTTCCTTTCAACTTTGAAGATTTGTTATTCTCAAAGACCTGCAACGGCAACCTAAAAAACATTTATATGCCCCAGGGCATAACTTACAACCCTTGCCCTGAGGGCTGTGAGGGGGTTGTCATCCTCAAAGACATAATTTTCCGGAACTTTCAACTACGTTGAAGAAAATTGTTATCTCAAAATTTTGATTGTATGTGTTTGGGGAAATGGTGGGCGTGATAGGGGGGTTATTTGCCCTCCTATCAATTTCGACCAAGGCCGTATCCAGGGGAGGGGTTTACCCAGTTTTAAACCCCCCCCCCCCGAAATTTTTGACCGAGTCAAAAATAAGTCGAAAATAAGTAAAACCAAGGTAAAAATCAGTAAAATTAATCGAAAACTGAGTCAAAAATTAGTAACCCCCCCCCCCCCCGAAAAAAAATCCTGGATCCGCCCTTGCTTTTGACTATTAAAAAGGACACTAGCCGTTTCAATTTCCAATCAAATGATTCCTTTTTGAATTTTTTTAGGACAACGCTTTCTATAGGAAACAACCTTATATGCCCCCAGGGCAAAACTTAAAACCCTTGCCCTGAGGGCTGTGGGGGGCGTGCCATCCTCAAAAACATAATTCCCTGACTTTTTAACAACGTCAAACAAAATGGCTGTCTCAAATTTTTATTGGATTTGTCCGGGGAAATGGTGGGTGTGAGAGGGGTGTTAGTTATCCTCCAATCACTTTCGACTGTTAAAAAGAGCACAAGCCCTTCTAATTTCCAGTCGAATGAGTCTTTTTTGAAGTTTCTACAACATCACTATGTATAAAAACCTTATATGCCCCCAGGGCATAACTTACAACCCTTGCCCCGAGGGCTCTGAGCTGGTTATCATCCTCAAAAACCTAATTTCTAAATTTTTAACTACGTTGAACAAAATGGCTATCTAAAAATTTTGATTGGATATGTTTGGGGAATAAGGTGGGCCTGAGAGGGGTTATTTGCCCTCAAATTCCTTCCGACTTTTAAAAAGGGCACTAGCCCTTTGAATTTCCAATCGAATGACCCCTTTTGAAATTTCTACGACAAACCTTTCAATAAAAACCTTATATGTCCCAATGGCATAACTTACAACCCTTACCCTTAGGGCTGTGGGGGGAATATCATCCTCAAAGATACAATTTCCGGATCTTTCAACTACTTTTAACAAAATGGCTATCTCAAATTTTATTGGATATGTTTGGATAAATGGTGGGCGTGGAATGGGTGTTAGTTGCCTTCCAATAACTTTTGACTATTAAAAAGGGCACTAGCCATTTCTATTTCCAATCAAATGAGCTCCTTTTGAAGTTTCTGAGACAGCGCTTTCTATAAAAAGCTTATATGCCCCCAGGGCATAACTTACATCCCTTGCCCTTTGGGCTGTCGGGGAGTGTCCTCCTCAAAACATAATTTCTATCTGGAAATCAACTACGGTCAACAAAATGGCTATCTCAAAATTTTGATCGGATGTGTTTGGGTAAATGGTGGGCGTGGAAGAGGTGCTAGTTGCCTTCCAATCATTTTCGACTATTAAAAAAGGCATAAGCCCCTCCGATTTCCAATTGAATGAGCCCTTTTGAAGTTTCTACGACAACTCCTTCGATACGACGTGTCCTGGTCCAAAATAAAAAAAAAAAATTCATTGTGCCAACATCGTTCTTTACGTAGGCAGCGCGATTGCGCTGCCTACGATTGAATAAAAAAAAAAATCAACTGAAAGTAAGAAAAAACATTTCAAATCTATACACACATAAATTTTTGCATATTAGAGGGGGAGGGGGTGCCCCCTCCTCAATATCTCGATCTTCGTGCTGGAATTTTTAGTATTGAAGAAAAAAACAATTTCCTATAATTAAATGGCCCCTTCGTTTCAGGAGTCGTTCTTAAGGAATTGGGACACAAAGTCGAACTTTGACGCACGCCTAAAAATCAAGGTATTGAGGAGGGGGCAAAATCCTTCATATACATAGTAATTTCTATTCACTTTAAATAATGCTGCTCCTTACTTTCAGTTGAAAAAACTTATTTTGGTTTATTTAATTTCTGATCAGTTTTCAAATAATGCGGAGAAAGCCAGATCTTACTCCACGGAAAGATCCTTTAGACGATTGAATCCCGGTGAAAATATACCCCGGACAATTAACGTTAGCATTTCCACATGACAAATTGAATCGACAAAGAGAAAGTAAGATAAATAAAAACGATTTCGTATGGGAGTTCTGGCAAATTTCTGCAGAGTAAATTTTCCACTGAAAAGTTTACCCACTGAAAAATTCTCCCCGTGAAAAATCCCCCCAGCAGAAAATCAACCCTTCACTCACCCGAAAAATGTATACATAAATCCTAATAACAAAGACTATACGTAGGCAATATTGCAAATTTCAGAATATAAAACCTTTCCCCGGGAGTAGTGGTGGGTCATCTTATCTCCAAATACATAGTCCTTGGACCTTTCAACTATTCTGAACAGTATGCCTGTCCCAGAAATTTTATCGAAGAACTTTCGTGAAGTTCTGGACGGCAGCTAGCTGCCCTACACTTATTTTGTTCACTGATGAAGGACACTAAAACTTTTAATTTCTATTCAGATGAGTCCTCTCCCGATGTTCTAGGAACATTGGTTTGATACAAACATTCTGAGGAAAATAAACAAATAAACACAAGTCCTTGATATTCTTTTGGCAAAATATGTAAAATTCCAAATTTTTAAAGATGGTAGCTTGAAACCTCTACAGTAGGGTTATCTAATACGCTGAATATGATGGTGTAATTTTCATTAAGATTCCTTGATTTTTTTTGGGATTTGTCCCCCTTTATCAAAAATGTGTTTTTTTTTCTGGGATTTCGTTGCTATTGAGCCGCATCACTTCTTACCTTCAGTTTGTTACCACGAACTGTCTGACATACAAGAAATATATATAAAATTTGCTTTAAAAATATTCAGACTTAAATGGATTTTCTCTAGCTAGTAAATAAAAAAAAAGGTCTTTTCCACTAAAATTAAGGAGCAGCAGTAAAAATTCAAACGACCAGAAATTATTACATATATGAGGGGGTTTCCAACTCCTCAATACCTCACTCTTTACGCTAAGTTTGACTTTTCGTCCCAATTATTTAAAAATAACTCCTGAAACACAAGGGTCGTCCAATTAGTACAATGAGCTGCTTTTAAAGTTCTAAGAAAACTTTAATGTAAAGAGCGAGGTATTCAGGAGTGGGCAAACCCCTCATATCTGTTTTAACTTCTGGTCACTTTAAGTTTTAATGTTGCTCCTTAATTTCAGCCGAAAAATTGTTTAAAAAAAACCTGATCGGTTTTTAAATAATGCCGGGAAATCCACCCCCCCCTCAATAGAAAATTCCCTCACCCCGCTAAAAATTCCTCCATGGAAAGATCCTCCCACGTAAACCCTGTCAGAAAATCCCCCCCCCCCCCCAAAAAAAATCTGTATACTTTTCTATAACCAATACTATATGTAAACAATGGGCAAAGTTCATAGCTTGCAGCCCTTTCTCTTGGGACTGTGGGGAGTCAAGTCATGCTCAAAGGCATAGTTATAAGATCTTCCGACTATTCTGAACAAAACTTCTATGTCAAAATTTTGATCAGGCCACTTTTGGGAAAAAAGGGCATGGGAGGGTGGTTAACTGCCCTTCAATATTTTTGGTCACTTAAAAACACCACTAGAACGTTTGATTTTTGATCGAATCAGCCCTCCCTCAATCTTATAGGATCACCGTTTCGATACGATCATCCATTGGGAAAAAAATTAAATAAACACGCACCCTTGATCTATCTTCTGGCAAAAAATGCAAAATTCCACATTTTTGTATATAGGAGCTTCAAATCTCTACTGTGGGGCTCTTATGCTAAATCTGATAGTGTGATTTTCATTAAGATCACTTGATTTCTTGGGAGTGTTTCCTTATTTTTCAAAAACTTGGCAAATATTATCAGGCTTGTAACCTTTGATGAGTAACAATAAACTTGATGACTTCGATATATTTTGAATGAGAGTAGAGGACTAAGTACCATTTTGCTTGCCTCCATAAGAATTGCCATGCTATTTGCTTGCCTTATGTTCCCTTGGTACCTTTCCAAGCAACATGATTAAACACGTTTTGAAACTACATGCTATTTGCTTGCCTTATGTTCCCTTGGTACCTTTCTAAACAAAGTGATAAAAAAAAACACGTCTAGAAACTTCGTTCATCGTGATAGTGTATAAGGTTTGAAACCTACGCCTGAGGCACTTCAGTTTCACGTGCACATTGCAGAAAGTGTGCAGACCTATAAAGTGGTCAAACACGTTTTAAGAGTATAGTCGAGATTGTGGCGTATTTTCTTTTTTTTTTTTTTTTGGCAATTAAAATTTTTTTTCTGATAACAAGTACCATTCATTGCGATCATAGCTCTAAAAAAAGGGTTTAGCATTTGTGAATTGGATCTTATTAAAGTTGAGAAAAAAAAGGGTATAAGATTTGTGAATTGGATTAAACAAACGTTAGTAATTGAATAATAGGGAAAAAACAGAGCATGATAGCATTTGCAAATTACTTCATATGAAGGTGGAGAAAAAAAAGGGTATAGTATTTGCGAATTGGTGATTATCACCACTAAAATTTTCATATTTTACGGAAATGATTTATAGTCGTTCCAAAGCTGAACTTTTTTCTAACCAAAAATTCACATTTCACCCAGAGAAATGTATTTTCTATAATTTTCTTACAAAAAACTAGTGTTTACGGTCAAAAAGCTTTATAGCTCAGTTTTTTATGGATTTGAAATATTTTCCTTCCAAAGCTGAGCTTTTTTCTAACCAAAGATTCAAATTTGAATCAGAGAAATGTATTTTCTATGATTTTCTTACAAAAACTAGTTTTTACGATCAAAAAAGGTTTATAGTTTTTTTTTATGGAAATGGCCTATTTTCGTTCCAAAGCTGGGCTTTTTTCTAACCAAAGATTCAAATTTGACCTAGAGAAATATATTTTCTATAATTTTCTTACAAAAAAATAGAGCTTACGGTCAATATCGACAAGCATTCCTTGAGAAAATATCTTCCTTTGAATAGATAGCTCTAGAAAATCATCATCTAGAATCAAACGTTTTTCCATAAACACTAGATTCCCCATGATTCGCTCTTTCTCAAATCTGTCCATTTTTTCGAGTCCTAACACTCTCACAATCAACTTCACCCTAACCAGAATTTTTTATTTTACTCTAAAAATATACGCTAGTCTACTATAGAAAGAAAAACCGGGATAACCTAAATTCAACGTAACAACACATGAAGCCAAAATGAATAGAACTTGGATTTTATGAATTTTATCTGATGTATCTGATAAAAACTTTGAAAATGAAATTATTCTTTCTGGTACTTAGATTTTGTCAACTTTTTCCTATGTATCCGAGAAATGGATGTTGATATAGAATTTAATCACTCTTATACTTAGATTTTGTGAAATTGCTGTATTGACTGTTTAGGAAGCGACTTCAATCGATAATGAATGTTAATAAAGAATTTGTTCAATTTTTTTTTATAATTTCCTGAATTAAATTTCTATATTGTGTCTCCAAGAGGTGAATTCAAGATGTTCAAAAACTTTAAAGTTAAGTTTTACCATTTTCGACCTGATATCTTAAACTAGGCAAGGTATCCTTTTCCCAGCATACATGCCTTTCTTTGATGAACAATTAAAATGTTCAAAAAACTTTAAAGTTAAGTTTTACCATTTTCGACCTGATATCTTAAACTAGGTATCCTTTTCCCAGCCTACACTGCCTTTCTATGATGAACAACTAAAACGTTCAAAAAACTTTAAAGTTAAGTTTTACCATTTTCGACCTGATATCTTCAACTAGGTATCCTGTTCCCAGACTACACTGCCTTTCTATTATGAACAACTAAAATGTTCTAAGAACTTTAAAGTTAAGTTTTACCATTTTCGACCTGATATCTTAAACTAGGTATCCTTTTCCCAGACTACATTGCCTTTCTATGATGAACAACTAAAATGTTCAAAAAACTTTAAAGTTAAGTTTTACCATTTTCGACCTGATATCGTAAACTAGGTATCCTTTTCCCAGACTACATTGCCTTTCTATGATAAAGAACTAAATTGTTCAAAAAACTTTAAAGTTAATTTTTACCATTTTTGACCTGACATCTTAAACTAGGTATCCTATTCCCCAACTACACTGCCTTTATATGATGAACAACTAAAATTTTCACAAAACTGTAAAGTTAATCTATATAATTTTTGACCTGATATATTAATCTATGTATCTTTTTCCCATATTTCACTGCCTGTCTATGATGAACAACTAAAATGTTCAAAAAACTTTAAAGTCAAGTTTTAGCATTTTGGACCTGATATATTAAACTATGTATTCTTTCCCAGATTACACTGCCTTTTTATGATGAACAACTAAAATGTTCAAAAAACTTTGAAGTTAAGTTTTACCATTTCCGACCTGATACCTTAAACTAGGTATCCTTTTACCAGACTACACTGCCTTTCTATGATGAACAACTAAAATGTTCAAAACACTTTAGAGTTAAGTTTTACCATCCTCGACCTGATACCTTAAACTAGGTATCCTTTTCCCAGACTACACTGCCTTTCTACGATGAACAACTAAAACGCTCAAAAAAACTTTAAAGTTAAGTTTTACCATTTTCGACCTGATAACTTAAACTAGGTATCCTTTTCCCATACTACACTGCCTTTCTATGATGAACAACTAAAACGTTCAAAAAACTTTAAAGTTAATTTTTACCATTTTTGACCTGATACCTTAAACTAGGTATCATTTTCCCAGACTACACTGCCTTTCTATGATGAACAACTAAAACGTTCAAAAAACTTTAAAGTTAAGTTTTACCATTTTTGCCCTGACATCTTAAACTATGTATCCTTTTCCCAGCCTACACTGCCTTTCTATGATGAACAACTAAAACGTTCAAAAAACTTTAAAGTTAAGTTTTACCATTTTTGACCTGATACCTTAAACTATGTATCCTTTTCCCAGACTACACTGCCTTTCTATGATGAACAACTAAAATGTTCAAAAAATTTTAAAGTTAAGTTTTACCATTTTCGCACTGATATCTTAAACTATGTATCCTTTTCCAAGACTATGCTGCCTTTCTATGATAAACAACTAAAATGTTCAAAAAACTTTAAAGTTAAGTTTTACCATTTTCGACCTGATACCTTAAACTAGGTATCCTTTTCCCAGACTACACTGCCTTTCTATGATGAACAACTAAAATGTTCAAAAAACTTTAAAGTTAAGTTTTATTATTTTCGACCTGATATCTTAAACTAGGTATCCTTTTACCAGACTAAACTGCCTTTCTATGATGAACAACATTCGCCCCCCACTATCACACTATAACTACTCTAAGACATCCTTCTGCCATCAACCCATCTCCCCCAAAACACTTTTCAGCCATTTCTAGTTAAAAATTTATTTCAACTAAGTTATTTTGGTTTTTCGCTAGCAATTCGCCCCCCCCCCACTATCACACTATAAGTACGCTAAGACATCCTTCTGCCATCAACCCATCTCCCCAAGAACAATTTTAAGCAATATATTGTTAAAAATTTATTTCAAATCATTCATTTGGGTTTTTCTCTATTAATTCAGCCCCCCCCCCCACTATCACACCATAACTAATCTAAAACATCCGTCTACGATCAACACATCTCCCCTAAAATACTTTTCAACCTTTTCTCGATAAAAATTTTATTTTCAACTCATACCTTTGGGGTTTTTACTAGCGATTCGCCCCCACTATCACACTATAACTACGCTAAGACACCCCTCTGTCATCGACCCATCTCCCCCAAAACACTTTTCAGCCATTTATCGTTAAAACTTTTATTTTCAAGTCATCCACTCGGGATTTTTTGTAAGCAATACGCCCCCAAACTTTCAAACTATAACTACTCTATGACAGCCGACTGCCATCGGACTATCTCCCCCCAAAATTTTTTTTTCAGATATTTCTAGTTAAAAATGTTATTTCAACTCAATCATTTGGGTTTTTCGCTAGCAATTCGCCCCCACTATCACACTATAACTACGCTAAGACAACCCTCTGTCATCGACCCATCTCCCCCAAAACACTTTTCAGCCCTTTCTAGTTAAAATTTTTATTTCAACTCATTCATTTGGGTTTTTCGCTAGCAATTCGCCGCCCACTATCACACTATAGCTATGCTAAGACATCCTTCTGCCATCAACCCATCTCCCCAAGGACACTTTTCAGACATTTCTCGTTAAAAATTTTATTTCAACTCATTCATTTGGGTTTTTCGCTAGCAATTCGCCCCCCACTATCACACTATAACTACGCTCAGACATCCCTCTGCCATCAACCCATCTCCCCCAAAACTCTTTTTAGCCTTTTCTCGATAAAAATTTTATTTTCAAGTCATCCACTCGGGTTTTTTTGTAAGCAATACACCCCCAAACTATCACACTGTAACTACTCTATGACACCCGGCTGCCATCGAACTATTCCCCCCCCCCCCCCCCAAATATTTTTTCAGAGATTTCTAGTTAAAAATGTTATTTCAACTCATTCATTTGGGTTTTTTGCTAGTACTTCGCCCCCCACTGTCACACTATAACTACACTAAGACCTACTTCTGCCATCAACCCATCTCCCCCAAAACACTTTTCAGCCATTTCTAGTTAAAAGTTTTATTTCAACTCATTCATTCGGGTTTTCTCGCAAGCAATTCAGCCCACAGTACAGCACTACAAGTACTCTAAGACACCCCACTGCCATCACCCCACCACTTGTGTATTATACAGAGCACATCGAAGAGGTAAAGCTATCCGTTATTAGAATTCTTTTCTTGCCATCTACATAGCTCTTAGTATCAACTTTTTAGTATACTATAACGTTAAACTCTATTTTAAATTGACAACACTGTTCAAACGCCACTTGTGTATTATACAGAACGCATCGAAGAAGTAAAGATATCCGTTATCAAAATTCTTTTCTTGCCATCTACATCTCTCTTAGTATCAACTTTTTAGTATACTATAACGTTAAACTCTATTTCAATTTGAAAACACTGTCTAAACGCCACTTTTGTATTATACAAAATATACCGAAGAAGTAAAGCTTGGTCAATTCATAACAAGAGTTTATCATCGTTAATCATTTCCATAGGTTAATATTGTTCCAAATAAATAATAACGAAGCTATTAGTTAACAACCCTGAGGGTTACCTTAACTGATAATCACCAATTCGCAAATTATAAACCGTTTCTTCTTCACCTTCATATGATGCAATTTGCAAATGCTATAAAGCTCTGTTTTTTTCTTATTATTCAATTAATATCGTTCGTATAGTCCAATTCGCAAATGTTAAACCCTTTTTTTCTCCACCTTCATAAGATCCAATTCGCAAATGCTATACCCTTTTTTTAGAGCTATGATCGCAATGAATGGTACTTGTTATCAGAAAAAAAATGTTAATTGCCAAAAAAAGGAAAAAAAATAAAACACGCTACAATCTCGACTATACTCTCAAAACATGTTTGACCACTTTATAGGTTTGCACGCTTTTTGTAATGTGTACGTGAAACTGAAGTGCCTCAGGCGTAGGTTTCAAACCTTATACTCTATCACGATGAACGAAGTTGCTATACGTGTTTTTTTTATCACTTTATTTAGAAAGGTACCAAGGGAACATAAGGCAAGCAAATAGCATGTAGTTTCAAAACGTGTTTAATCACGTTGCTTGGAAAGGTACCAAGGGAACATAAGGCAAGCAAATAGCATGGTAATTCCTATGGAGGCAAGCAAAATGGTACTTAGTCCTCTACTAATGAGCATCAATATTTGATTATTTTAATATGTGAATTGTTATGAAGACTCTGTTTCTTAGAGTTTCGGTTACTACTCAGAGACATCACTCCATTCTTACAGTTCGTTATCACGAACTGTTTGATAACAATTTTTATATGAAATCTTATGTTATGTTTCCCAATAGATTTTTCAAAATCATTATCATGTTAGAAATAGCTTCCAAGATTAGATCATCATGGAGTAAATATAGTTGTAATTTTGAATGGAAGCATCGTTTGCACTAGATTCAATTCTCAGTTCTTAGAAGAAGGAACCTAAATAGGACAAGTCATGAAGGGAAAAAGAAAACATGAATGGCAAAATGACAGCGTTTTATTTTCTCTCCCTTTTTCTCTAAGGGGAATCCAGAAGTGCTTTCCTTCATATTCATGTATGCATTAAAGTAATCAAGCAGATGTAACCATTAATCACCAGGCATAGAGACTGAAGGCAGAGGATACTGAAGAAACTTCATAGAGAATAGAGTCCCTGCCGATTTTCAGTTTTTATCTCGGTCTTAACTTACGCCATGAAAACTCGTTTTTCGCTTAACATATAAAAATTGATATAAAATTCGTCTAATTAATATTCAGACTGAAATGGATTTTTGCTGACTATAACAGTTTTTCAGATGAAATCTTTGTTCTGACTCTTCCAATAGATTTCCGATAATCGTTATCATCTTAAACTTAGTTTCCAAAATCAGATCATTTTGGAGTAAATATATTTGTAATTTTGAATCAAAGCTTTTTCAGCACTAGATTCAATATTGAGCTCTTAGAACAAGGGACCTATAGGACACATACTAAAGAGACAAAGAAAATATGAATAACGAAAGAATACCCTTTTACAATGCTCGCCTTTTTTTTTATAATTAAAACAAAGAATTCTGTTTTAAGATATCTATATAGTGGGTAGAGTGGCGAAATGGGTCTAGGCATTGATCACGAAGCAGTCAAAAGGGAAGAGTCATGACAATGAGAATAATATAATTAAACCTACACAAAATTAAATTAGCTTATTTTAATTGGGTTTGAGGTTAATATATAACATTCTAAACTTATGCACCCTCTGCGGTTGTGAATTAAGGGACAGGCATGGCATTCATCAATGAATGCCATAACCACAGACTAGCGTAATCCCATTTCCCTCGTTTCAAACGGAGTAAAAGGTAATGAATATGGCATTGGGCATTAAGGTCTTTACCTGCCGCACTGAACTCCGTTTCATTGCTCTTCAGTTAGTACTTTCACACACCATTTCTGTTTACCATCCCAAGATTTCTTCAAGTACATATTTGGAGCTGGGTTGACTCTGGCTGACTTTAAAGAGTCACGGCACGAATTCCCGCTCCAAACCAAATAACCGTCACACTAGGACTCAAGCCCTTGTCCTTACGGACAAAAGATTTTAAGTCTTGCAGGTTGACTACTTGAATAGGACGGCTAGTTCCATAGAGTGTCTAATTGCCACTGCGCTGCCAGAAATCTGGTATGATAGATGGGCAAAAATGAAACAGAAAGAAACTTGATGAAACACACTATTGTAAGTTTCTTATATTTTCTCGACGACGGGTACAAGGATCAAATCAGTGCTTTCCAAGCTACAATGTGATTTTCCTCGGAATCAAAATGGAGGGCTATAAACCGCCAGTTTAGGGTTTTCGAACATGGTGAATCCAATCGTATACTTTTATTCCGAGGGTTTTTAGCTGAATTTATGGATTCCAATAAGTTTGTTTACGTCATGACTTTCTGTTTTTAAGTTTAACATGGATAATAGTTGCTTTCCAAAAATCAGTCTATAATACTATTCTTGCGTATATAGAAATTCAGTTTAAAACAAGTTTATAATTTTCGATTATAATTGGGCAAGGTCCATTCATTTTGCGATTTTCTATAATATTTTTACGAAATGTATTTGCTGCGTTGTCAGTGCTCAATTGGAGATTATTAAAAAAAAAGAAAAAATTTACAATACAAAGCAGAATCACAATTTTGGTAAAATTAAAGTTAGCTCTTCGATACCTGCATCGGGCCTTTTCGGATCGAAAGTCAGGCCTGTATTTACAGTAGTCGCACACGATCCTAGTCGTACCTGTCGATAAAAAGCCAAGATTTATGAATGACATGAATTTTTTCCTTGATCTCAACATCACACATGTATTACAAAAACGGAAAATTAAAATGCCAAGAAATTGGTTTTTAAAGCTTGTTTCAAGACTATTTTGTTACCACCAATTGCCTGCTAATGTTATGTCTCCGTATCCTTTACTCTATTCATGCTATAGATAGAAAATCTGCTACTCCGAGCTTCCATCTTATCTATTTTTAGAAATTCCGCCTTAAATTTTGAAGTCTTATTGGTCAGTCACAAATTTTTTGCTTGAAAGCTGAACATTTCTCAATGCAGAACATCCTAAACATTCAGCACAGCGACTATAATATGGTCTGACATAATATGCTGCTCCAAGCTTCCATCTTGTCTATTACCTATCTCAACTCAACTATTTAAACACCTAACTCAATGTCGGAGTACCAGTGAGTAGGAGGGCAAATTAAGGGCAAATGAACCATTTGCTGAATTCTCAGGAATTTTCTTGCCCATGCCTTCCTGATATCTTGATATTGTTTACCTAAAAGTTTTTTCTCATACAGTTCATCTATTATCATGTTTTCAGAAATGAGTCTGATTGGTCAATCACAAATTTTGTGGTTAAAGGTAATCATTATTCAACTGAAAACACAGTGAACCTTAATAGGGCGTGGCATAGTTTTTATACCGAAGAAACTTAAATATTTCTAAAAGTGGAATTTTAGTGCTGTAGTGCTCAGAAGATTCAGTAAAGGAATGGATGTGCCACGAAAGTGCCAGGGTACTAGGAGGATTATTACTGGCTCAAATATTTTTATGTTGAAAACGGAGTCATTGTTATATGTAAAAGAGAATAGGGACCAAATCTCTGATGAGATTTACCTTTACAGCCCTCCAAGAACAAAATATATAGTTACAAGAATCAAAAGTTTATTTTTCCTAGAATGGGTCTATGGCTGCTTTTCCTCTTGCACAAGGCGGTGATAGAGACACGCACAAGGTGGTGATACAAGATAGAGACATGATATAGATCATGTCTCTATCTTATTTATTGAATTTCACAGGGTGCTATGAATATGAATAGCAGGTAGCTATCTCGACTTTAGAAACATTTGGATCACGAAATTAGCAAACTACTGATTAGAGCAAACGAGCTATGAACTTGGTACCAAAGATCCGATTTTTGTGACAATTAAATAAAAAAAAACAAGTTTTTTTAGCTGAAAGTAAGGAACGACGTTAAAACTTAAAACGAACAGAAATTATTCCGTATATGAAAGGGGCTGTCCCCTCCTCAACGCCTTGCTCTTTACGCTAAAGGTTTTCATTGTTAAAAAAAAATAGAGTTGTGAGAAAGTCAAACTTCAGCGTAAAGAGCGAGGCGTTGAGGACTCGACAGCCCCTTTCATATACGGAATAATTTCTGTTCGTTTTAAACTTTAACGTTGTTCCTTACTTTCAGTTAAAAAAATTTGTTTTTTTTATTTAATTTTTGAACGTTTTTGAATTAATGCAGGTTTGGATTTTGGCTCACCGTACATGAATAATTGAAAAAAAAAATTGAATATTAATTTTACTTTTATTTGGTTAAATGGCTTTCTCGAAACCTGTTAAATTTTATTTACGAACGTTTTTATTAGTAATAAATATACTTAACTTACGAATTAACTTACGTAACGAATCTCTATATTCTTATATTTTTAATACGTATATTAGAGGGTTCGCCTCCTAGTCAATACCTTGCTCTTTAAGCTAAAGTTCGAATTTTGTTGCAATTATTTAAAAATGACCCCTTAATCACAAATGCCGTTAATTAGAATAGATAGCTCTTATGAAAGTACTAAATAATCTTTGGCTTAAAGAGCGAGGTATTGACTAGGGGATGAACCCAATCATATACGTAATGCTTTCTGTCGTTTCAAGTTTTGATGTTGCTCCTTACTTTCAGTTAAAAAACTTGTTTTTTATATATAATTTCTGATCTTTATTTAAATAATGCTGGGAAATCCGGCGCCCCCTTCATATCAATGTCCCTTCTCCCATGAAAACTTCCTCCATGGTAAGATCCTCCCACATAACCCCCGACCCACTCCCCCCAATACCCGAAAAAATCCCCTCTGAAAACGTCTGTATACTTCCCAATAGCCAATACTATATGTTAACATTGGGTAAAGTTCATAACTTTCAGCCCTCCCCAAGGGGACTTCGGGGGATTAAGTCATCCTAAAAGACATAGTTATTATATTTTCGACCATACTAAACAAAATGGCTATCTCAGAATTTTGATCGGGTGACGTCGGGAAAAAAATGAGCGTGGGATGGGGCCAAGTTGCCCTCCATTTTCTAGGAACTTGAAAAGGGCACTAGAACTTTTAATTTTCGTTCCAATGAGCCCTCCTACGATATTCTAGGACCACTGGGTCGATACGATCACCCCTGGGGAAAAAAAACAAAAACAAATAAAAACAAACAAATAAACACGCATCCGTGATCTTTCTTTTGGCAAAAAATGGAAAATTCCACATTTTTGCAGATAGGAGCTTGAAACCTCCGCAGTAGGGTTCTCTGATACGCTGAATATGATTGTGTGATTTTCATTAAGGTTCTATAACTTTTAGAGGGGTCTTTCCCCCTTTTTTCGAAAATAAGCCAAATTTTCTCAGGCGCGTAACTCTTGATATGTAGGACTAAACTTGATGAAACTTATATATTTGAAATCAGCATTGTATTGCAACGTTAGCGTGAACTGAAAAAGGTTGTAAGGTTTTAAACTTGTTTGTTTTTAAGTGTAGGTCGTACGTAAATACAGTTTTTAGTTTTGAAATTTAAAGTTGTTAAAATCCCTAAAAGGAGCGGAGATGGGGTTAAAAAAAGTAAACTGATTGGATGCATTATTACAGTAACCATCCAAACGTAGAAAACGGTAGATTTATTATTTTTTTGTCAAACAGTTCGTGGTAACGAACTGTAAGTAAGGAGCGACCCGGCTCAATGGTAACCGAAACTGTTGAAAACGGAATTTTCATACCAAGAGATACATCAAAAGAATCAGATTTTATTGCTGATTTCAAACATATAACTTTCATCAAGTTTAGTCCTACTTATGAAAAGTTACGCGCCTGAGGTAAATTTGGCTGATTTTCGAAAAAAGGGAGAAAGACCCCTAAAAGCTATAGAACCTTAAATTGTGAAAATCACACCATCCTGTTCAGCGTATCAGAGAACCCTACTGCGGAGGTTTCAAGCTCCTATCTACAAAAATGTGGAATTTTCCATTTTTGACAGAAGAAAGATCACGATTGCGTGTTTATTTGTTTGTTTTTTTTTCCCAGGGGTGATCGTATCGACCCAGTGGTCCCAGAATATCGTGGGAGGGCTCATTCGAACGGAAATTAAAAGTTCTAGTGCCCTTTTTAAGTGACCAAAAAAATGGAGGGCAACTAGGCCCCCTCCCACGCTCATATCTTTCCCAAAGTCGCCCGATCGAAATTTTGAGATAGCCATTTTGTTCAGCATGGTCGAAAATATGATAAATATGTCTTTTAAGATGACTTAATCCTCCGAAGTCCCCGGGGGGAGGGCTGAAAGCTATGAACTTTACCCAATGTTAACATATAGTATTGGTTATTGGGAAGTATACATACGTTTTCAGAGGGGATTTTTTCTGGTAGGGGGGAGGGAAGTGGTTCGGGGGTTATGTGGGATGATCTTACCATGAAAGAAGTTTTCATGGGAGAAGAGACATTACTATGAAGGGGGCGCCGGATTTCCCAGCATTATTTAAATAAAGATCAGAAATTATATATATAAAAAAAAACAAGTTTTCCAACTGAAAATAAGGAGTAACATCAAAACTTAAAATTAACAGAAAATATTACGTGTATGACTGAGTTCACCCCCTAGTCAATACATCGCTCTTTAACCCAAAGATTTTTTAGTAATTTCATAAGAGCTATTTATTCTAAATAACGGCCTTTGTGATTAAGGGGTCATTTTTAAAGAATTGGACCAAAATTCAAACTTTAGCTTAAAGAGCGAGGTATTGACTAGGGGGCGAGCCCCCTAATATACGTATTAAAGATATGTGAATATAGAAGTTCGTTACGTAGGTTAATTCGTAAGTTGCATATATTTATTATTAATTAAAACGTTCGTAATTAAAATTAAACAAGTTTCGAGAAAGCCATTTAACCAAATAAAAGTAAAATTAATATGCAAATTTTGTTTTAATTATTCAAGTACGGTGTGCCAAAATCAAAACCTGTATTAATTCAAAGACGTTCAAAAATTAAATAAAAAAACAAGTTTTTTAACTGGAAGTAAGGAACGACGTTAAAACTTAAAACGAACAGAAATTATTCTGTATATGAAAGGGGCTGTCCCCTCCTCAACGCCTCGCTCTTTACGCTAAAGTTTGACTTTCTCACAGCTCTTATTTTTTTAAACAATAAAAAAGAGCGAGGCGTTGAGGAGGGGACAGCCCCTTTCATATACGGAATAATTTCTGTTCGTTTTAAGTTTTAACGTCGTTCCTTACTTTCAATTAAAAGAACTTGTTTTTTTATTTTTGATATCAATTGGGACACAGATTATTGTAGCGAAATTATTTATAACAGAAGCTTAAAAGCTTTTCTGATCTGTTGAAGCATTAGCAAGTTGGCAACATTACTTTCTCAGTTTTTACATTAATCATTCCTCCAGAAACAATATATTAGTGGATAAGCTTCTTCAAGACAGATACTTGGCTCAAAGATTACTAGTTCGGTGAGTGCACTCAAAATCAAAGAGAATAAACCGATTATCGATTCTAATATCCGTTGCCCCCAAGTTTTGTGTCGTCGACTCATTGTCTGCTTACATCATTGTTCAAAGATCCAGATGATATTATTTATAATCAAACAGCTCAGAGGCAGATTTAATCAAATTAACAAAATAAGAAGAGGAGAAAATTAAAAAAATAGATTTATTTCTGGAGTCTTTGGCCGTCACAAACGTTGCCTGAATTCCCCTACCTTCACTTTTTTCCTTCCTTGCCTTCGACAGCTGAGGCCTATGGCCCACACTTGTCATCATAACATCATACCTTTATTTTTTATGTTTTGTAATTCCTAAAAGTCATGATTTAAAAATTAGAAGTACCTGGAAAAATATTAATCTAGATGTGCTTAAAGTTTCATTAATATCGTATAAGTTTAGGTTTCCTCTGCTTTTTCTTTTTTTTGAACTGAACAAACTTAACAAAAGTGTTCAAAATGGTAGGAGACATTTCTGTCAGTGTTGCCCCAGTAAGATCTTCTTGAGTTTGCTAAGAGTTCTATTTGAATAATATTTCAGAAGTTATACATTGCTGATGTGAATCTAATTTGATTTCAACAAATTGATTGAATTGATTTGTCATCAAGTACCTGTACTGTGGCTGGTCATTATCAAAATAGAATTCTAAGGGCCTCAAGTTCCCATGAAAAGTCATCTAAGTTATTCTCGTTGCAGTAAAAGTGTTTTTTACTCTGTGACCATCTATTGGTTTTAAGCAAATATATATTTTACTTTAACTCTAAGGAGATGATTCTTACCAGGTCGTCGTTAGATAGTACCCTGACTTGACCCCATGAGGCTTAAAATCATAATGAGGAAGGAGAGTTATTTTAAATAGGCTAAACAAAGTAAAAATGATTGTCCTTCAGATTGATGGAAGTGAATACCTCTGAGACGACTTCAAAGGAGCCCTCCCCATTCCAAATAATGAAAAACAGCGGCTTATAAATGTATTTTTTTTTTTGGTGTACCTCATCCCACCCCTCTGTAAATGTTGTACTCTGTTGCTTATAAGGAGAAATGAAAAGTAATGCAAATATCATATCATACGTCGTCTTGACTTACCGTCAAGAAAAGCCGTCCTATGCTTTAAAACTCTGTGCAACAAACAACATTGAACAATCTTCTTTCTCTGAGTAATTGTATTCTCTTGCACCGCCACTTGTTAAGGTGACAAACAGTGCAGTTTATTCTAATTACTAGAAGAAAAGTCTAGAAAGAAGATTGAAAACGTCTTGATTTGAAGGGGCATATCCATTTGGAGCTGTCAGTACTCCATCAATGCCACTCGCTTGACTTTTACTTGCAGTTTTTTCTTGCAAGTGGAAATTCCACAAATTGGTGCATACCTACGCAGTGATTTAACTGGGTGCGTGGTACCCTGAAAAAAAAGGTTTGAAATTAAAAACTAGAAGAAAAGGAACACCGAAGGAAAAAGAATACTATAAAGCTCCATCTTGATCGATCAAACTAAATAGTATCACCATAAATAATAGGTTAGCCTGGAGATGCATTGGATACGATTAATTAGTAACAGCCTACTTTCGTGAGTCCCTCTCTTATCCGGCAAGAAAACTATTGAATGTGAATAAAGAGACAAATGTTTTTCTCTTTTATCGCCTTGTTTCCATAGAGACATAAGAAACAACTAAAGAGGGATTTAAGTCTCCTACAGACTTAGTCTTTTTTGGGACTTTCCCAGCTAATTGCGTAAATAAATTTTATCCCGTGGACATACGATATTTGGTCATTAGCAAATATTCTCTTAGCGTGTTTATTTTTAGAAATCTTACTTGAGATGTATTACTAGGATACTTAGCATTGTTATTAAAATGATAACAGGGAGCAAGGTTAGTAATATATGGATTTTTTTGTATATATTTTTCCGCACATATATATATATATATATATATATATATATATATATATATATATATATATATATATATATATATATATATATATATATATATATATATATATATATATATATATATATATATATATATATATATATATATATATATATAGTTTATAAAGTTTCAAAGGCCATATGAAACTATTATATAATTTCAAAGGCCATAATGTAATTTTGTGGCACATTCGTCCCTTGACGCTGTAGGGGATAATTAAAGGGCATACAGGCATTACAATATGAACGCTTGTTATATAAAAAGGAAAAGCAGCATTACTAACTGTTATAAAGTAATGCATCGTTGCACAACGAGTTCTTAGGAGCAGTAGGGATTATTTAAGCTTTTTTGGTGGAAGGGGTAGCCTGAAGCCTCAAAAATCTAAAGCCAAATTTTCATGAGAGGTAGTTCAGATAATTATGGCGGAAGCATACCCTATAACATCCCTTTGTTCGAAGAATACTAAACAGTTGGGGGCACAAAAGATATAGCAGTAAGTTTACCGCAGATAATTTCTGGCTCTTCATTCTCGGTGCGAACAAACAGCTCCTCCCACTTCTTCTTGCATTAGCGCGTACAAACAGCTCCTCTCATTTGATCTGCCATCATTGATTCAATTACCTTGGATTACGTATTTTGGCAGAAACTTTCTCAAAATGCCTTTGAATCCAACTTGAGACTTCGAAACCTACTTTAAATTCCTAAAAACATCTAATAATAACATTCCACTCTTAATTACCGATTTTCATATATGTATTGGAATAAATTAATTTAAAATTAGTCTCTTCAAAATTGAGTGTTCCAACGTTGAAGCCAAGTTTCCGCGTTCAAGAGAAATCTGACTTATCTACCCGTGAAAACATATAATATCACTTATGTTTCTACGTTCTCTGGAGCACTCGCCCCTCGGTCCGGGTTTTTATAATGGGTGAGATAGGGAAAGAAACTCTAAGTAAAGAGCGATCCATGTGATTACTAACTGAAATAATAAAAATGTGAATTTAATAGGAATAAGCACTTACATCAGAAGTATTGGTAAGGTTCAAAGGCGGATCTAGAGCGAAACCCTGAGGGGGGGGGGGTGCGTCTAATGTGACAAGGACTCTAATAATTGACAAAAATGACACGTTTATTAGAAAAAGAGATTAAGAGGAAAAAACAAATGAGCACGCTAGAAAAATATTTGAGGGTTACTGTCCCCCCGCCCCCGGGATTCGTCCCTGGTAGTGTTTACCAAGTACAAAAATATATTTCTATTTCACTAGTTGAGGTTACATCGAAGCAGTGACCTACAGATTTCTTGACGGGTCTCACGTAAACAGAAATCGTCAATTCCAGAGCTCTTTTTATGAGCTAATAGTACCTGGAGGGGAACTTATTCTCTTATTGTGCTATGTTTCACCATTGAGGTTATCCCTGGTCTGCATGGCGTTACCCCAAAACTTCAAAACTGCCATTTTGATCAAAATGACTACCTGCCCGAAAGGTAGCATAAACCTGCAACCACCTATATATTGCTTATTTTATACAAATTCCTCATGTCATATAAAAATATTCTCTACATATATCTTTGATAAAATATTGCCTTATTATGCATCTAGTTCAACACTATATTTGACGAATATTTTGGTCAAGAGTATTTAAGGGTTTTCATTTCGGATGGACATTTCGGTGAAGCAATCTCAACTTAACAAATGGAAAATTCCAATTGAAAAATTTTATCAGCCAATCGCATCAGAAAGCTAAGATTAAGATATCAAACTGGAATTTGAATCTCATGTAAATTTTGTATGAAAACAATCTATGGATACCAAGGATTCCCTTTTAAGGGAAATGAAAAAATTCTGCAAATGTTATATTCTCAGATGAAGGTCTAATTCATAAACTTTAGAATAATGGTGACGGCATGAAAACATGTTAACTGGAGATTGAGAACAAATGCATTCTTCTTCCCTGCATTCTCCCCTCCTACCTTCACTCCCCTAAAATTCAGTCCTGACGACTGCTGGCATCAAACAAATATTTGTAGAATGCTGGAAGAGTACTCATTCAAAAAGAACTTACGAGTTCTTGTAACCTTTTTAAAGTTGGGAGTTTACAAGCTGCTCATGAGTTATGAAGAGGCTCAATGACTTGCAACCATCTCTGTTTTCTGTAATTATACGGATGATACAAACACCATTTTGAAGGCGCTATGGTTGACAGACCAAACAGTTTGTGGTGGACAACTGTGAGGAAAGATAGACTTGTGCCACAGAAACGTTCTTGGGGGCTAGGGGCCCACCTCCAAAAAGTGCTTCCCTCAGCAAAATTCGGCTGCATAACATATTAAAAGTTTATGGTAATGACTTGTAAGTCAAGAGTGAATAAAATCCAAAGCCAAGAAAGCTGAATTTTTATAAATTAAGCCATTATGATTCTTTCTGGGTCTCTGAAAAGTTCTATTATGCTGTCTTTGTCAAAAAGTCACTATGGAGCTTACAAATAGGTTTGAGACTTTGACCTTAGTCTTAGAGATTAATTAAATCGTCATAATAACCTGGAACACCATAAAAGAAGCCAATAGCCAGACAGCAAAAGAAATGATTGAGCACAAAAAAGATTCAATGATGAGTGACTATCTGATCAGAAGTGCACCCATATTGAAGATGGTTGGAAACTAACACAGTGTCTTTTAAATATTGGAGATAGCAGAGAAACCGTCTCCAGTTGTTAGTTTTACAAAAACAGGCTAGTGAAAAAAGTACAAGGGGAGATAAAAGACCTCTCTAGAAAAGAAGGCAGCTGTGGCAGAAGAAGCAGCCAAATGAGGTGTGACTCCAGAGCCGTCTTCAAAATAATCAGCAAAATTATCGGGAAACATTACAACCTAAACGGACCAGTAGAAATAGAAATAGGAGGACAATCATAGATTCTAGTAAATTTGTGATGTTTGGACCCTACACTCCGAGAGACATCTTAACATAGCTAAACAGCCGACCACAGCATAAATGGCCACAGCCACTTTCTAGAACCTCCAAATCTAAGCAGAACTGATTTGACTGAGTTGGCCAAAGAACTGACTAAAGGTACTTCCAAAATAAAGAGTAGTGGAACGCGCTAGGAAGTGATAGTATATTAGTAGAAATGACAAAATCCTTATTAGACACATGGATAACTGAGTGAATTGCATTCTTTTCGTATATACTCGCCAGGTTTTTCTTAGAAAATAACGCATTGAAGTGCTATTATTGGGGGGTATCAGTCTCCTTTCCATCCTTAGGAGACTATTCTTCCAGACAGTCCTACGTTAAGTCTAGACGACCTTGGATAAACACGAATTAGACGATTATAATACCTTCCATTGATCTCGCTCCTATTCTGACTCTATATAGGTCCTATGCAAGTGCGTCGAGGTATAGAATACAAGAATCTAAAAGAAAAATATTGCATTTGTGGATATCTAATAAGTTTTTAATTCAATCCACCAAGGTTCACTGTGGAAAATTTTCCGTTATTGTGGCATTCTTGATAAACTTGCATCCTTGACCATTGCTCTGTTTGAAAGCACTGAGTGCTGTATTTGGACACATTAAGGAGGCCCAGGGTCCATGTCGAAGAGAATGGGTAAGTTACTCTCTGGTAAGGTGTTCGAAGATTTTTGCAGCCTGTTGCAGTGTGTGGTTGACATTCCGAATATCATCTGCATAGCAGACAAACGACAAATTTCTGCCACATAAACTGCAGGACAACAAGCATCGTGTTTCTACGTCAAGGACTTATTTACTGTACTTATTTACTGCTACCTTTATTAACAGTAAAAAAAAAAAAAAATTACATGCATGAAGTGGAAAGAATTTGCTTTGGGGCTGTATTAACCAAACTTTCAAACCAGAAAACATTCCCCCTAGCCCAAAAACTATAGAGGGACTCGCCCCTGTTTTTACAACTAAAAAGCATGGCGGCTTGTATTGGCGAACCGTAAGACCGGTGTAAATAGTGTCCTGTTAGTTTTAGGTTACCGCCATCACTTTCTGCATCAATCAGGGCATTAGTCACATTTGCAAGAGCATCTGAGATGCTAATAATATGTTGAAGCCGAAACTGATTTGGAATTGGCTGACTTTTTTGCTTTAATGAAACAGTTTGTGGTAACGGAATGTAAGTAAGGAGCGACGCGGCATAATAGTAACTAGAACTCTAAAAGCGGAACTTCAATATCAATAGATACATGAAAAGCATTAGTGTAATATATTGATTCCAATTATATAACATTCATTAAGTTTATTTTTACCTGTCAAAGGCTACGAGCCTGAGAAAATTTGCCTAATCTTTGAAAAAGAGGGGAAACATCCCCTAAAAGTCAAAGAATTTTAATGAACATCTCACCATCAGATTCAGCGCATCAGTGACCCCAAATGTAGAGGTTTCAAGCACCTATCTGCAAAAACGTGGAATTTTATATATTTTTGCCAGAAGAAAGATCACGGATGCATTCGGTTTTTGTTCGTGTTTTTTTCCAGGGATGGTCGTATTGAACCATTGGACCTAGACCATCGAAATGGCCTCATTCGAACGGCAATTAAAAGTTACAATGCCCTTTTTAAGTGACCAAAAAGATTGGAGGGCAACTATTCCCCCTCATACGCCCTCTTTTCCCGAAAATAATTCGATTAAATTTTAAGGACATTAGAATGGTCGAATAATTTAGCCTTTGGAGATAACATGACCCCCCACATTCTCTGGAAGAAGGAATGTAGTTATAAAATTTGCCCATTGTGTACGTATAGTGTTTGTTATCGGGAAGTGTGCATATATTTTTCGGGCGGGGGGGGGGGGGGTGAATTTTCTTCCAGAGGGATTTTCACGGGGAGTATTTTCCATGGGGAACCTTCCTGAAGTTGAACTTTTCAGGGGATATTTTAAACTGGGGAACTTGCCAGAATTCCTATACGAAAATATTTTTATTTGTCTTACGTTCTCTTTGCCGACTGAATCTTACGTGTGGAGATGTTAAGGGTAATTGCCAGGATAGAATTTTTCCAAAGTTGAACTTCTTAGAGGATCTATCCGTAGGGGGGGGGGGGGATATTTCCGTGGAGGAGGAGCCGGATTTCTCGACACTATTTAAAAAACGTTCAGAAATTAAATAAAAATAACAAGTTTTTTTCAACTCAAAGCAAGGAGCAACATTAAAACTTAAAACAAACAGAAATTATTACGCATATGAGAGTGGGGGTTGCCCCACCCTCAACATCTGGCTCTTTACGCTAAAGTTTATTGTTGTCCCAATTTCTTAAAAACGACTCCTAAAAAATAAGGCTCGTTTAAATGGAACAAGCTTTTTTAGAAGCTTTTTTTAAAAGTACTAAAAAACTTTAGCTTGAAGAGCGAGGTGTTATAGAGGGGGCAACCCCCCTCATATACGTAATAATTTCTGTTCGTTTATGTTTCAATTCAACTCCTTACTTTGATTTGAATTTTTTCTCTTAATTTAATTCATCAATAAAAATAAGTTTGAAAGACAGCATAGATTAGTGGAGACACTCTTATGACAGAAAGATACACAGTGACTGACTGGCTTCCTTTTTTTTATATGGGTGTCCGATCCCCAGCACGGAAAGTTGAAGGCATCAGTAGAAGGTATAAATCTGCATTAACTCAATGAAATCAGTATTTACTTAGGCTAGTACGCCTATTTTATAATTTCGTCTGAGGCAAACAATATATCTTTCTATGATTTATTTCAGGTACTGACATAATTTTGATCATTGAAAAATTCTAAATGTATTCAAGGTTCCGAAAATAGTTTCGTCAATTTATCAAGAATAATAGCAAAAAAGAAAGGGTAAGATGCAATACTAAACGGTGAACTTGCATTAACAAGAAACTGTAGGCTATTCAGTTTTCCCAAAAAACTATATTAAATATCAATTACACTGAATTCTTCTTTCATCGTCTTTTTTTATTATTTATTGTTTTCCTGTTAAATTTGCTAATTTTTTTCATATTACAATTTATATGTTTTTACTTATTGTAATTTCCAGTTTATTTTTTACTGTAATTTATAATTTTACTCTTTTTTTCTTTTAGTCTCATTAAAATGCCAAAAGGATACTGCCAAGGATCTTCAACATCACTTTCTGGTCTAGTAAGACCAAAAACTGCTTCAGACTCGGACCTAAATACACAGAGTGAAGATATGGGTCTTTTCATGGAGTTAGTCAGGGACATTGCAACTGAATTAGACCTCGATACTCTATGCTATAAAATACTTACAAATGTAAATTTACTAACATGCGCTGATCGTGCTTCCCTTTTCCTGGTGGAGGGGACAAGGGATTCAAGATATCTTGTACCAAAGCTTTTTGATGTTTCGATAGAGTCAGGTATGCTTTTATTCGAATTTTATTTACTGATTTATGTCTCTCTCTCTCTCTCACTCTCTCTCTCTCACTCTCTTTCTTTCTCTCTCTATCTCTCTCTCTCTCTCTCTCTCTCTCGCACTCTCCATCTCTCGCTCTCGCTCGCTCTCTCTCTCTCTCTCGCTCTCTCTCTCTCTCTCTCTCTCTCTCTCTCTCTCTCTCTCTCTCTCTCTCTCTCTCTCTCTCTCTCTCTCTCTCTCTCTCTCTTTATGCCTCACGCTCTCTTCCTCTCTCTATATCTCCTTCTCAGCTAAATTAATTTAGTCGATGTGTAAAAAAAGAAGGAAAAGAAATCTGTTCTCTGGCTTTCCTTTTATGCATATATATATATATATATATATATATATATATATATATATATATATATATATATATATATATATATATATATATATATATATATATATATATATATATATATATATATATATATATATATATATATATATATATATATATATATATATATATATATATATATATATATATATATATATATATATATATATATATATATATATATATATATATATATATATATATATATATATATATATATATATATATATATATATATATATATATATATATATATATATATATATATATATATATATATATATATATATATATATATATATATATATATATATATATATATATATATATATATATATATATATATATGCATAAAAGGAAAGCCAGAGAATAGATTTCTTTTCCTTCTTTTTTTTTACACATCGACTAAATTAATTTAGCTGAGAAGGGGATATAGAGAGAGGAAGAGAGCGTGAGGCATAAAGAGAGATATATATATATATATATATATATATATATATATATATATATATATAGACCCCGGCGCCGCGCCGATGAGGAAAGACCGGCGACGGCGGGAGTAGAAATGACCCTAAAGGTCCGAACGGGGCTCCTAATATGGGCATAGAGTCCCTAGGGAGAAAGATTGCGTAATCGGTCAATGACCTCTTTTTCCAAGGTCGATTTATTTGATGTTTCTATGTGTAATAACTCTGGGACGAAGGTTGCACATGCGCATTGAAATCTAACGGGAACAATGTTATTGATCTAGGACTGGAGGGGGAAGTGAATTTCCGAGAACTTCATTGCGTAATAGAAGGGGAAGTGGATTTCCGAGAACTTGATTGCGTAATCGAAGGGGAAGTGAATTTCCAAGAACTTGATTGTGTAATCGAAGAGGAAGTGGATTTCCGAGAACGTGATTGCGTAATCGAAGGGGACGTGGATTTCCAAAAAATTGACTGCGTAATCGATTGGGAATTTTATTGATCCGATAACGGGAAACAGTTAGATCACGTGTTTCCTTCTCAGCCAATCAGCGAGTCGGATACATATCCTTTCTCAGCCAATATGAGACTTGCTTACATATGGTTTTCCCCCAGTTGCATAAGAATTCGCCCTTGAGATTTCGTATATAACGGGCATGCAATGTGATTAAATTATCAGAAAGTATTTTGACACAGTTCAAACAACAATGGATAATATTGATGAATTAGAAGCCTTGAATGCCACAATTAGCAATGTAAGTTCTGATTTAGTACATTTTTTATTTTCAAAATAAATTATTTTCCTTGGTCACCCTCTAGTATATTTAGGTAAGTACCCCCTCCCCCACAAACCTAACCACCATATAATCTTTATACTCACTAGGAAACATAAAATATGTTCTTTTATTACCTAAACCCCCTCAACCCCCCCCCCCCACTGTTTTTACAGGTACAATTCTTGCCAATAGAAATATTTATCTTTTTTCAATAAATTTATTCTTTCTGTAAGCCTATCAAAAAGTGACAATCAACTTTTGTCTATCCCATAGCTATTAATAAACCGTTTCCATTTAAGCCACCACCGTCGTTTACTTGACTGATAAACATTTTTATGCAATGATTTAAACAGCTGACACCCCACAATTGCACTTCCTGCTTGTTAATCCTTTAAGTTAGCGACTTAAACAAAAGGTTTCAATGATAAAAAGGATTTGTTTCCCTCTTTATCAAATTAAAACGGTTTTAAGCAAAAAGAGATTGCTGTTTATTAAGCTTGTGGATTCGTAACCTGTATTTGCTGGAGAACCGGTGAAACGGGATTATTTCCAAAAATAATTACTAACAATATATTTAGGACATTGATGAAAGGGGGGGGGGGGGGGGACATGCCTCAATTCTATCGCCAATATTGTAAAATGAAAACAAAGATTTGCATGAAAAGTAAGGTTAGGTTGGGATGTCTATGAATAAGCCTTTTTTACTTAATTAAAATAGCATTTGATTTCTGAGTTTAGTATATTTTTACTTTTTGCTTTACTGAAAATGCTGGCGTAGGGGGCCTTTCTTAGTGATAAATGCTTTGCTAGACAAAATTATGTGGATGAGGATACTAACTTTCTTTCTGCAAAAAGGGGGAAATTATTTCGATATTAAATTTTTTCTCTTTTTTAAGGCCAATTATGAAGAATGCCCGTCACCGCCACCCAGTAAGAGAGCAAGAGAGGGTGAGGCAGCCCCATCAGTGACAGCCCCCATACAGTCTGGGCATAAACCAAAAAGAGAATGGGCCATAAGGATGGTGAACCTCGCTGGCTCATCTATGCAAGCCCATGACATTGCTGGCACAGCTGCGCAAGAACATAGCGCTGCCGCCCCGTCCGCCCTCCAGCACGCACTACCTGGACCATCCGGCAGCCAAGTGCAGCCAGGATTTGGAAATGTGAGCATTTTTTTCCTACCTATATTATATAAATATATATATCTATTTCTTCCAATGTTTTTTCTTTTCACTATTTTTCAACCCAATATAAACTTATCTCAGCGAGATATTAAAATATTAACCCCTCGCACCCTAAAAATTGTTTTCTCCCCCCTCCCACGGAGATATCTAATGTAATTTTTTTTGCAAATAAACCACTCCCCTTTTTCTAATCTTTGCTATTTTCTCTGTTGCTATTGCTTCGATATCTCATAAGCGAATATTTTTAGGTAATTTTCTAGTCAATTAATAATCACCGCCTTTGAAACTTAAAATGCTATTTTTTTCCAATCTTTACTATTTTCTATGCATTCCCCCTATCTCTTCGCCGCTATTTCATAAGCGAATATTTTTAGGTACCTTTGAAACTCTGTGAATGCTATTCTTCACATAGTTTTAAGAGAGAGATTATTCCTTTTATCTATTGCACATATTGGCGTTCTAATTTGCACTGAAAATAGCTTACAAACCATTGCATCGATTTTAGCGAGGGGAAACCAAGCTAACGGTTCCCGGCATTTTTCTCGTCTGAAGTTCAATCTTGGAAATCAGAACACTCGCGCGCGATAGGTTACCATAATTAAACTCATGAGTTCACTGAATCTGTGTGGAATTAGAGAAAAATAGCGACTTATGCAGTCTAAGCGAATATTTCAACTTTTGACGGGCATTATGTAAAGGGGGGGGGGGCCGGCAAGCGCTGCGGGAAGCGCTGCGGGCCCAAGAAGCACCGCGGGATGCGCTGCGGGAAGCACCGCGGGATGCGCTGCGGGCCCGAGATGCGCCGCGGGATGCGCTGCGGGCACGAAAAGCGCCACGGAAAAAATAAATTTCACTTAATTATTATAGTTTTAGTTGTTTAAATATTTGACTATCTCTTTTTTGAAAACATTGCCGTCTTCTATGTAAAGTAATATTATAGATTGTAAATATCTTAAGTTAGAAATTGACTGATTTCAGTTGAATTAACCAAATGCCATTACTAAGTGATGACTTTAAATAATAATCCAAATTTTAAAAACAGTAGGGAGGATTTGAACACTTTGAAAATAAGATATTTTTCATTTATAGGTTGGACGATCATTGGTCCATTATTCACCATCTTCCTAATCAGCTGGTGAAGGATAGAACGCATCGTTGGACTTAAATAGCAATTCACAATGGAGTGACTCTGTACTGGAAGTACTGTTAACTATTTATGAGTTTATACACGATTCTCTTTTTAATTAAGATTAGCGCGCAGCCGAATAGGGGGACTTGAGCCCAAATACCCTCACAAGTCGAGAGAATATCTAACACAAATTACATCCGAACCCTCCTCCTCCTCCAGCCAACTATACCATACCATGTCTACTAAAAACACCTTAAGTGTTGCATACCCAAGATATGATCTACAACCTTGGGGGAGGGTATGATATACAAGCGGGGGCGGGGGGTACAACTTTTCCCGATTTTCAATTGTCAAATACAATTTTAAATGCAATAGTTGTTTACACTGCGACGTTTGGGGATCCTTTTAATTCACTAATGGGGGGAAAATTTGTGTTTTACCCTGTAGAAATTGTGCATGCCTATGTAGATAAAATTCGTGCACTGCTTGAGAACCAAATTCAATTGTGGGGAGGGGGGAGGGATTCAATTAAGGTTTCTATTGTTTTAAAGGTTTTTTATTTAAATGAGGGGAAAAGTGAAGTTTATTTTCATTATATACATTCCGAGATGCGCGTAGTTTATCCAAATTTAGAAAACTTTGAGGGTGCTTTCATGGACTGGGTAGGTCAAATTATTGCGCATCTTGAGAACTATAACGAAAATGGGAGCGGGTCTATAGTTTTATTTATTGAAAATTTAAGTGTAAATATTTGTAAATTTAAGAAAGATTTTATTTTAAGAGGGGGGCATAGAGACACGGGTACAGTTTTAAAATATAATTCAGATCTAGAAGGTTGTCAAGGTGTCCAGCGGATTTGTTTTGAAACAGATCAAAAATGTTTCAGGTATGCTTTCCTCATATCAGCATTCGAGCCTCTAGCACGTGACGCTACCAAGACGAATTTAGACGATTGGGCTGTACATGGGAAGGACGGGTCCAATTTCCCCATTGTAGATTTCTTATGTTTAGAAGGAAAATACCCAGTAGCGCTACGATGCATTGATATTTTTGAAAGGGCTAATGTCTACTTAAATATCGGCGTTACTGTGGCTCAGTATGAAACTGAAATTGAAGATGGGGTTCGTTTAAAAAAGAAAGGGATGGTTTTCCCTGTAAGGGGCCCATCAATTGATTTAGTGAGACACTGGGTTTGGTTGTTATACACACCACCTAGTGAATCGAATGCAATTGGCCATTTTAATCCTATTACAGACATTAGTAGAGTTCTGGGGGAGGGTAAGAATAAGGGGACACGTTTCTACTGCCCAACATGCCTCTCTAGATTTCGGACTGAATTAAAGTTGCAAAATCACAAGAGGCATTGTAGTCGACATGGCTACCAGACAGTTAAAACGGTTTCTGGGGAAAGGGCTATTTTACGCTTCAAAAATTTCCAGAACACCCTTCTCCAGTGCAAAAAAATATCTTTAGACTGTGAAGCTAAGCTGGTGGAGGTGAACGATCCCCAATTTCCAAACCGAGTCAAAGAACACCAAGCTATTGCAGTATCCTATGTTCACGCGCAAAGAGACAGTTCTAACATCATGCAGTTGTTAGAAATAGTTGAGACATTGGATGAGAACGAGTGTATGGTCAAAGCACTGACTAAACTAACTGGCACGGCTAATTGCGCTATTTCTCGTTTGAGAAATACGCATTATCCATTGGTGTTGTCTGCAGAGGATCGTCTCGCGATTATAAATCAAAAAATATGTTGGGTTTGTAAGGGAGAGTTTGTAGAGGCGGGGGATAAGGGGACTAAAGGCAAAAGCGGGGGGAGGGGGAAAGTCAGAGATCATAATCACTTGTGGCAGGAAATATCGTCTGGGGGTAGTAATTTTAGAGGGGTTGTGCATCAATCGTATAATTTAAATGTTAGCCAACAGTTTTTTATCCCTGTTTTTATCCACAACTCAAATTATGACTTAAAATTTATTTTACCGGCACTGGCACGTATGCACAGGGAGGGAGGGGGAGTAGACAGTCCATGGGTAAACAGTTCATTTACCTATAACATTATTCCCAAATTGGCCGAGAAGTTGTTGCTTCTCGAGCTGAAATTGCAGGCAGTGGATAATGGGCATACGTGTTGGAATAAAATCAGGTTTTTAGATTCCTTTATTTTTTTTCCCAAGGCATTGAGTCAATTGATTTAAGTGCAGAAAAGCGACAATTTTGATAGCTTTCCATTGCTTAAACAGCACTTTCCAGAAGGTGAAATGTATGATCTGATGACCTGCAAAGGTGTATACGCATACGATTATTACTTTTCTGGCGCTCGCTTAAGCGAGGTGAAACTACCTCCAATTGAAGCTTTTTACAATTCACTGACCAACAGTTAATGCAGAGCCGAGGATTATGAGTTTGCCAAGAAGGTGTGGAGTAAGGGGGATTGTAAAAATGGGTGAGATTATTGTAGACTGTACTTGGCCAGTGACGTTCTAACTCTGTTGGATATAGTCTGTAAGAACACAGACCAAATCTATTCAGAGTTCGGGTTAGATATAGGCTACTATTTTTCCACACCCCATCTAGTGATGGATTTGATTTTAAAAATTAGCAGGGAGGAAATAGGCCTAATCATCGACGTAGATCAACACATTTTTGTAGAGCGTTCATTGTGGGGAGGGTATGTTTTTCATGGAGAACTCGTCTTATCAACCTATCCGAGCGGACAAAGCACCGGTGTAAAGTCAAATGCAGTGTTCTTGGACATGAACTCATTGTACCCCTCGGCAATGTCTCACTACTCTTTGCCGTGTGGGAACTATCGATGGCTTGAGAATCCTTGTGAGTTCCCCGACATTACCACCGTCGAGGACAATGGGCCACAAGAATGGTTCTTTGAAATTGATGGTCACATTCTACTGGCGCTTCACGATTCAGTCAAAGATTTTGTCTTTCCCTGTATCAATCGGCCCGTGAGCAGGGACTCTCTGAGCCCCTACAATCGATCATTGGTTGAGGATATGGGGATGCACTGGACTCCCTCTAAACAAAAACTGATTGCTGATTTGGACCCTAAGGAGAATGTCGTTGTTCAACATGTGCTTTTACACTGGATGGTGAACAATGGTTTCAAAATCACCAAAATACATAGGGTCCTAAAGTTCAATCAGTGACCCTATTTGAAAACGTTTATCGACACTTTTGTCGATAAACGTTCCAGGGCAAATTCAAAGGTGGAGAAGGAATTGTACAAGCTCATCCTAAATTCAGCGTTTGGCAAAATGTGTGAAAGCGTTCGTAATAGATCCCGCTGTGACGTCGTGACTGACCCTCTCGAGAGTGTACAAATTATTACCAATCCCAATTTTACATCGGTCACGAGCAAAGAGGCCGGCATAGTTCTTCTACACAGGCGGAAGCAAAATGTGGTACTGAACAAGTATATAGCAGGCAGTAGTTCAGTACTGGAAATTTCCAAAAAGCTCATTTTGTCGTTCTTTTACAATGTGTGCAAGGTGCAATGGCCGCGGGAGGGGGAGGTTCAAGTTTACTATGAGGATACAGATTCTCTGCTGTTAAAGGTAAATGGGACTGAAGATTTATTGGGTGATTTAGAAATGGGGGAACACATCAGCTCACGGATGAATTTCACCAACTGGAACCCATCCCTCTACGCCAAGTTGGTGAAACGTCAAGCCCCCAACCAACTATTAATGTTAAAATCACAGACGGGGAGTGATTTGATATCCAGGGGGGTGTTCCCGGGCCCCCAAAGTTTATTGCGTTGAAACTCATAGTGGGGATGAAAAGAAGGCGTGTAAAGGGGTGCCTACACACTTTGTAAAGAGCAATTTCAACATGAGCGTGTGCAGAGACTGTGTAGAAAGTAGCCTAGTGCCGAGAGCACAAGTGCTTGCAATTCACTCTCTACAGTATAGAAATTATTCTGTGAGAGTGGAAAAGAATGCAATGTCATGTATATCCGACAAAGTCTATGTGCTCGAGAATAGTGTAAGTGTCCTGCCTCATGGCCACTACCGTATTTCAGACCGAGTTGAATGCATAGACTATCGCAATCAACTTGGTCTGGATAAATTAACCTAACTTGAACTAACCCAACCACTAATCACCATCACCAACCTTTCATAAATTAACTAACCCAACCCGTTCATAAATTAACTAACCTCAACTAACCCAATCCCAACCTAACCTGTAGCAGTGACGACAACTATTGTACAGTTTTTTCACCCTCGCCACTACCGGGGGGGGCCGCCCGCGGCCGCCCAGGGGGGTGGGGTGGGTGGAGGGTCCCGCCCGCGGCCGGCCGGCCTTCGGCTCCGCGGCCCTGGGGGGGGCCCCACCTTTTAAATTCACTGGAATGTTCAACTGTGCTAGTTCATGTTCCAAGTGTTTTTTTTCCAGTGTTGTTTTCAAGTGCTCATGTTTTGTACAGAAAAGTGTGTGTTTGCTACTAATGTAAATAAAGTGTTGTTGTTGATGGACAAAGTGTTTTTAAGTTGACAATAAGTGTTGCTCTTCATGGACAAAAAGTGTTTTTAAAGACAATAAGTGTCATTTTTATCATTGCAGTTCATGTTGAACAAATAGAGTTTTCATGCAGTGTTGAAATAAATACTGCCATGAAATATAGTCAACTGTTCTTGTTGAATATAAAGTGTTATTCATATCGTTGCAGTTCACGTTGAACAAGTAAAGCTTTCATACAGTGCCGAAATAAATGCTGACATGAAATATTGTTGTTTTTCTTGTTGAACAAGTGTTTTTCATATCATTGCAGTTCACGTTGAACAAATATTTGCTTTGATATTGCCGAAATAAATGCTGCCATGAAATATTGTTTTTTTGTTGTTGTTAACCAGTACTAGATAGATCTATGGGAAAATTATTACTACTTCTTCATTGAACACGCATGATTTACAGTTAGTTATAGTCCTACTGTTGTCAGCAGCAGCAGCAGCAGCATGTATCAATTTAAAACACCCTTCAGATCGTTTCTGCGTGGGCCGTCAATGTCGGGGAAAACAACACTTTTAACTAAAATAATTCAGAATTGCGATAAAATGTTTTTGTAAAAACCGAAAAAAATCTAATACTGCTATAGTATTTGGCAGGAGTCCTATGATCAAATAAAAGCTATTGCCACAACCATACCAATACAATTCATACGGGGACTTGATGTTTTCAATAGTATTGAATCGAACTCGTGGCTGATTATTGATGATTTGGCTGAATCCATTGAACAGTTTTCACAGGAAATGTTACAACTGTTCACCGTTCGCTCCCACCATTAATACATTTCCATAGCCCTAGTTCCGCACAACCTGCTTCATCAGAATAAATGTATATGAACCCTTGCATTGAATTGATCTGTCTATATTATCTATCAAGTTGTTCGTGATTCTAGCTCGTTAAAAACTATCAATAAACATATATACCCTGGCACCCCAAACTTTCTGTTGTCAGCGTACACTCAGGTGACTAGCAAGCCCTATGGTTACATTTTGCTAGATCTTAATCAGAGCACGCCCGAGGATCTACGTGTAGTCACCGACATTTTCAACAATTAAATTACAGTATATCTACCGGTGAACAGTAGAAAAAGCTATTAGTTGCCATTATGACACTGAAGAAACTACACGAACAACGCCATTTATTTTCCGTTTTAAGCACTTCGAAAACCTAGCTTAGGAAGGCCATACTCAAACATGGTGTTGACAATGATTTCATTAATCTAATATCTGAACTTAGTTTAAATTTAACTGAGGGCAATGTTGAACTGCCAGAAGGTGTTATACAACAGACAAAGCAACATCGTTCCACTGTACGCACCTTGGCTTGTCAAAACAAGGGAAAGTTTTTTAAAAGAAAACGTATCCTTCAAGCGGGCGGTAGCTTTTTCACACTTTTACTGCCAATAATTGCAGGACTTGTAAACAGTATCTCTAGAGAATGGCTAAACCCTATAAATTGACACCATTTGAACTTGTCCTCTCGCGCGTCGAACATTTTGAAGACAATCTAAGCAAATTCATTAATGATGAGAATATTGCCGATGATAAAAAATTGCTTTTACTTCAAGATGCATTGCGGCGTGTGGACAAACATAAACCTTATCGTGAGAGACCCACCGTCACCGCCGCCACCACTGATCCCTCTAAACAGGAAACAACTCCTCAAGATTCTGCAGCAGCGCAATCAAAGGAGAAGGACTTGAATTCAATTGTATCGAAAATAGGAAACCTATTGCCAGTGACCTATCGAGAACAAAGTAAAATAGTATTATCTTATCTCATGTTGGAAACTGGTGATGAACATCAAGTTCAAATCGATAGCACAGGGAAAGAAATTATAATTCAAGGAAAATGTTATAATCTAATTGATTTAATTTGTGACATGGTGTCGAATCGTAATGGACTTTTATCCTTTGACAATAATCTATACACCTTTCTAAGTGTATCAAACTTCCCCAAAAGTTTTATTGGCAATAAGCTAATTCTAAAGAAACTAAGATAATATAGTCCTCCTCCAACACTAACACCATCATTTATAAAAGAAGAACAAGATTAAGTACTTGGAAATACTATCAGTACAAGTTATTTTAAAGCCCCTCTGGTTTTTAGACAAAATCGAAAACGAATTAATTAACCCTTTAGTTCGCAAAAGAGAAGTGGACATTACACCACGTGCTTGAGAACAAAATGGATGAAGTTCTGAAAGGGGTCTATGAAAATATTGCTGAAGCGGGAAGTTTAAGTTCTCCCAAAACGCTTTCTAAAGCTGTCTCCGGCACCACCACATTGAAAAATGCAAAATAGTATCTAGAGAATGAGCCGAGTTACACACTGCATTGGAATCACAGGCTTCGCAGTAAACAATATCGACAAACTAAAGCCTTTTTCCCTCTGCATATAATGCAAACGGATCTTTTAACTTTAGACGCAGTTCAACAACGTCACAATGCACCCTACAAATATATTCTGGTGGCAATCAGTGTCTTTAGTCGCTATGCCTATGCCATTCCACTGCGATCAAAGAGTGGTGTTGAAGTTTTTCGGGCCATTGAAAGTATTATAGAACAGGATTCGTATAAAAAAATTCAATCGGATCGTGGCAGTGAATTTGTTAATCCCCATGTGCAAAAGGTTCTTTTGAAATATAATACAACACTTTATCATAGTCACAGCCCGATAAAGGCTGCATTGGCTGAACGATTAATAAGAACGATTCGTCTATTAATTTCAAGATATTGTACCCTGAAAAATACACCAGCTTTTATTCATAATTTAGATAAAATCATGCGGTTATACAACCATCGACTCCATCGATATCTGTCCAACTCGAGCCCTCGAGATGTTCATTGCAATGAAAATATATTTGATGCTTTTCTAAAGCAATACTCTAGTGGCGGAAAAGAAAAAAAAAATGTGAAGAAGAAATTCAATGTTGGTGATACTGTTCGAATTAATAGAACCACCAATATTTTTGAAAAGGGGAATTATTTATGGAGCACCGAACTTTTCAAAGTGTCCAAAATCCTGGAAACCGAGCCCACGACTTATCGACTGCGAGACACCAAAGATGATGATGAGATTCTTGGTAGTTTTTATGAATATGAACTGCAAAAAGTTAAAAACACCAGCGAAATATATCAAATTGAAAAGATATTAAAGAGTCGTACTCGTAGGGGCAAGAGACAGTTGCTTGTTCGCTGGCTAGGATACAACTCAGATTTTGATTCTTGGGTCAGTGCTGAAGACATTGACAATGCCCAATGATTTCTATGTGACTTTCATGTCCAATGTTTCCGATCCTCTCTTAAATGACTTGCATAGAACAAGTTATTTTTGGACGAAACTCTCCCCCACCATCAAATTCGACGACAATGGAAAGTATGAAGTGGCTCTTGTCGACTGTATTCTCAAAAATACTTATGACATCCTGAGAAAGGATCGTAAATATGAAATAAAAATTAGACCCTATGATTGGCCACCACCACCATCCTCAAGTGATCAAGAACAAATTCAAAAAATCAATTGGATGGATTATCCATATATTGAATTACCCTACGAGGAACTCACTTGTATAAATGATTTATGTCGTTCTATTAATAAAAGAATTTCTGCTCGTAGAAAGGGAGCTTTTCATTTCAACTATTCGAAGGAGGAGGGCAAGATCTACATTAGTTCACCTATTGCCAGTGAAAACATTATTCTCATTGATAACCTAAAGGATCTTCTTGGCTTTAAGCTCAATATAATCAATGGTAAAAGTACCGGAAACACTAATTTAATTTTTGCTGACTACCCACCTGCCTTCTCCAAAGACGCTTTTATATTTCTCTACGCATCGTTTGTGGAAACATCTCGTGTTGGCAATTCAAATGTCCCCCTCCTACGTGTTCTTGAACGAAAAACCAATCAAGAACATATTCACCACTACAATATAAAGCATCTTCAGTATATTCCCGTAAACACTTCCTATTTGGAACTCTGTCAGTTAATCCCATAGCAATTTCAAAAGGTTTGGCTGTAATTACATGCCATTTTCGTCCCATCGTTTAAAAGCAAGATGTCTAATAAAAAAGTGGTATTCACTTGTCCTGATATTGACTGCTATGTTAATACTCTTGGCCCAAGACAACAGGGCAATGGAATGGACTATTACAAAGGTCTCTCGTCAATGTCTGGCTACGGTTTTGGCAGTTGGTTTGCTAAGCTGTTTCGCTCTTCACTACCACTGGCTAGAAAATATCTTGTACCGGCTGCGACAGATTTTGCATCCTCTACACTTTACGATTGGGGCTCTGGCAAGGATTTTAAAAAAGTGCTTAGGAAAATCTTAGGTCCAGGGTGCGAACCCTTGGCGAGAGATTAAAACAAAATGGTAAAGGCTTAAAAAGGTCAAGAAACAATGCAAAACTCATCAGTCTCCACTCAGGTCGGAAACGAAAGACATCATCCCTCTTGTCAAAGAAAAGAAGGAAAAGGCCGACACATGCTGTAAACAGAAGAAGAAGCCCCAGGAAGAAAATTGTTAGATCGAAACTAGATTTATTCTCCTAAAATGTCCTACCTACCGCATAAGGATTCTTAACCTTCAATCACCGCCTCATTGAATCTATTCAATGCAGAATACGTTGATGTGAGTGTCAAGCATGGATACTATGAACAATATTATCCACAACAACACCTCTCCGATAATATCCACTTTCAAATTTAGTCCAAAGAAGACTACTTTATGGACATGTATTCAACATTTATAGATTTACAAATGAAAGTCCGGAAATCCGATAATACAATGCCAATTCGGGGCGATTCAATACCATATGAAAATTGTATACTACATAATCTATTTCTACAAATCAGCTTCTAAATTAATGGCATGCTTGTGAGCACAAGCAACAATCTCTCAAATTATACTAGCTATATGCAATTCATGTTGATGACACCCAAGTCATACATGGAATGGAGAGGCACTTCCAATGGATATGAATATAGGGCTAATATTGAATGTACAGATGTACTTAAAAATGCTACAACTAGTGAATTACATCTAGTTGGAAACGTATATCATGAAATATTTCATATACCCCAATGGCTGCCACCCAATGCTAAAGTGGATATAAAACTGACGCTTGAACCCTCCAATTTCATATTGAGAAAAGAACTTGCTGTCAATCCTGATGTGAGTCTCTCCCTCACCTCGGCAATACTTCATGAACGCAAACAACAGGTCATGAGTACTGTTGTTCTGGCAGTGGAAAAACTGAGAGCCAATGGAAATAATATTAAACTACTTGTTCCTCATACAATCACCAATCAACGTCATATTGCAATGGGCTCACGCACCTTCACCGATTCATCCTTTATCAATTGTTAAATTCCGTCAAAACTTGCTTTGGAATTTGTAAAAAGCGCCAGTGCAATAGGATCATGGACTGAATGCACACATAAATTCGAGATGTTTGGACGTTCATCTCTTGTGTGCAAAGTAAATGGCATCCCACTCTACAATCTATCTTTTGATAAATCCTATAGAACATTGTATGAGTTGACCATGCAAACCCTAGATCATGATTTGCAACTATTTGAAAATGGTATAACCGAAGATATGTTTGCTAAAACACACGGTATCATTGTATTGGATTTGTCTGGCACACAGGATATGAGTATAGTACGTACGGGGAGTGTCCGTTTAGAGTATACATTTGCCGATCCATTGGCTGAGAGTATTGCACTAATCTCACTAAATCAATATGAAACCTATTGGGAAATCACTCCCGAAGGCAGTGTTCTACTAGACTTAGCGCCATGAACACCAGTCAAATAATCAATGTATTTAATATGGACCCCTACATGTCCCAGTACAAATCCTATTGTCTGCCCTCGGACTTTCTTGGAAAAATTCAAAGTGTCAACAATACCTTAATTATTGTTAATAGCAGTCAGTCGACTGTGCTGACGGGTCATTGGCTGTGCATCTTTCAAACAATGAAGACGATTGAATTTTTTGATCCTCTTGGTCTACCCTATACATTCTATACGCCTCACATCAGCAACTATATTGAGAGCAGTGGGAAAACTATTATTCAAAATCGGAAGAGGGTTCAGGATCTAACGACTAAAAGCTGTGGCTTCCATGCACTAATAGATTTTGTGTTCCGATTTCGCGGCTATACTTACAAGCAGTTTCTCCACATTTATAGTGACACTCCTCGTCTGAATGACTTTCTAGTGGAAAATATCCTCTCAGACCTATACAGTATTGATTTCAGTGCCCTAAGAGTAAAGTGCTTAAAAAATGTTTGTGAATTTGTTTATTAATAACATGCATGTATATACAACAATGTCTTTAAATGTTCACTTTAGATTTCTTCTTCGATGTATAGGCAACTGTCGTGAATCACTAATGCCGGTAAATCATTTGGATTCACTGTATATTGATCTTGATTGACTGCAAAATTCAGGGTCACATTTTCTACAGTACAATGTAACTTCACTCTTGTCATATCTTTTTGTATAGTCAATGATACTATTTGCATTCATATTATGAAATTCACGAGTTTCAATCTGTCTATTTGAAGCAATTTCACATACAGTTTTTTCAAGTGGTGAATCACATTCGGTAACTGCCAAATAAAAATCACTTGGTTTATAGTTATAGTAGGCAGTGTCTTCAAAACGATGACGTAGAAACAAAATTGTCTTGTTAGCCCAACAGTTGAATCATAAACCGGATTCCTCATCCTAGAATAATTTAAATCTACGACGATACCAATCTCGTAGAAATAAACTAAAATCACGTTTGGGATTCTTTCCAATCATAGCGGGGTAAGTATTCTCCCACTGATCACATTTATCATAGTGAGAATTGGAGCACAGGTGCCTTCTAGGGTGAGTCACACACCTCTTCAAGACATGAATTACATCCTTTATTTTGCACTGCATATACTCTATATAATTTACAGCGATTACATAATTTGCACTTTTCACTATAGTCATTTATGATTGTACAATTCTCACATTGAGTCCAACTGCCAAGAGTGTACATGCCCAATGGGCGTATTTAGAACATTTTTTTTTTTTTTGGTTTCCAATGTCACTTGACTCTCTCACAGCTAAAACGAAACTAAGCGTCCTCGCTCCATAAATTCAAGGTGTATGAATGGGGAAGAGGAGTAACTCTGTGACGTTACCTCTTTCGAATGACGGGGGAGCCATCTACATTGAATCCATTGGCAATGTTTTCAAAAGTATATCCACGATATGATTCTGCTTTGTTTCAATTAATATATCAATAAATTGACTATAAGCATTTGAATCACATTTTAAAAGTTTCATACAATAGTCCAATGGGGGAGAATCACTCCTCATTATATTGTCAAGTGTTCCCTGACAAAAAAATATCCTGCGTTTAAGAGATAACTTGAGAAAATCATCATCCAAAATCAAATGTTTTTCCATAAACACTAGATTTGATCTAATTCTCACTTTCTCAAATCTAATCATTTTTCAATCCTTTCACTCTGACTGCTGACTCTAGACTGACCCTGATTCGCTAGCCTAACCTGACCAGAAAAGAAAGAAAACATTTTCGATTTCGAAACAATTTTATTGAATAATTATAACAACAATAATACTAAGCATGTACAATTAGCGATAGAGTTTATTGTCTTCGATATGTTTCACCAATGCACTTAAAGCACATTGAAATCTATTCACATGTGCTATATCAACTTTTGCGGCGAAACATAATTGATACTCCATTTTAAATTTGCTCAAGGATATCACATATCTTGCATATACTGCATCCCATTCCAGACAAAGCCGTGATCCTTTCGTGAATTCCACCGCAATGTTTGGTGCTCTTGTATTATTACCATCAACTCCACTATCAACTTCTAAGAGGTTAAACATTCCACTCGTCATTGTCAACACCCAAATATATATCCAAACGAGTAAAGTCAAACTGTTCTTCTCACTCCTTTGAATTCTATTCACAGACTAATAAAACTATAGCAAAAATCCTTTCCTTATATCCCCTCCGCCGCTAATATGTAACCAGCCCTCTGATTGGCTGAGAAGGAAGATGTATCCGACTCGCTGATTGGCTGAGAAGGAAACACGTGATCTAACTGTTTCCCGTTATCGGATCAATAAAATTCCCAATCGATTACGCAGTCAATTTCTCGGAAATCCACTTCCCCTTCGATTACGCAATCACGTTCTCGGAAATTCACTTCCTCTTCGATTACACAATCAAGTTCTTGAAAATTCACTTCCCCCTCGATTACGCACTCAAGTTTTCGGAAATCCACTGACCCCTCGATTACGCAATCAAGTTCTCGGAAATTCACTTCCCCCTCCAGTCCTAGATCAATAAAATTGTTCCCATTAGAATTCAATGCGCAGGTGCAACCTTCGTTCCAGAGTTATTACACCCTGAAACAACAAATAAATTGACCTTGGAAAAAGAGGTCATTGACCGATTACGCAATCTTTCTCCCTAGGGACTCTATGCCCATATTAGGAGTCCCTTTCGGACCTTTAGGGTCATTTCTGCTGGCGGGACCAAAAACAGCACGCCGCGCCAATACCGTATCACAAAATTCGTCAGTTATCTGGGTAAAAATTTGAATATAACTTTGAACTTAGAAGCTTAACTTTTTCATAATGCCCTTTGCCTATATCTGTTTTGTCACCTTTAAAACAGTTGAAATGGGCAACTTTGCTATTGAATGTTTTTTTGCTCTTTTGGATTCTTAAAAAGACTTCTTGTATTAAAAACTTGTTTTTAATTACAATTAAAAAAAATGCATTTTAAAGTTTTTTGGCTTCTTTATAGAATATATGTCATGTAGGCTAATTTGTTTTTTTTCTTTTGGGGATTCATTCCAAATTATAAATCGATAAATACCTAATATCAGTCAAATTATAAACTGCATCTAAAAGGAGTAAATTTATTAAATTGAAAAATACATGATGAACCCTTCACATGAGAAAACTTCAATTACAATGAAACAAAAACACTTAATGGTTTATTCGGTATGAAGAAAAATTAAATGCCAGCTATTTTCCTGTAAAAAATTAAAAACACCTCCGTTTTAAATGTAATTAAATGAAATAATATGCAGACTGAAGTAGCTCCAGGAATGTATTGAGATTTTCATCCTATTTCGTCACTTTTAATCCAAGCAAAATGTTAGGACACTTAGCATCAGTTATTGAGTTTAAGCTTTGATTTCCAAATGCTCAAAAAAAATTACCAAATTTAAAAAAGTCGCAACAATAAGACGCCTGTGGTCAAAATACTCATAAACTCCTCTTAGATTCCCACCCAGGCTCAAAGCTTCTGCTATGGTCATTTCCATGGAAATCTCTAAAGAGTTTCTTTCAAGCATAGTTAGGGGTATTTAGCCTTTTTTGCTTTTCTTCAAAGCTTTGAAAAAAGTGTTATAATATTCCAAATGTTACATTTGTTATATTTGTGCATATTTTTGGCAATCCTTTGAGGGGGGATTAAAATTTTTAAACCATTGTTGACACGTAAGGACGACACAATATGTCGTCCATTTCGGTTATAAGAATGTCAAAGACTCCTCCTTGAACTTTTCAAAGTGAAACCTTTTATTATGATCTAGCATTTTAGCGTGACTTTGGCACTGGACCAAGGATGCCATTGTCACTCGAGCGCAACGTTAGGTGGGGATGTCGATATCGCTTTCGTCACACCAATTCGTTTTAGTGTGAATCTGCCTGGTACTTATGAATGAATGTTTTCAAATTAAACCTGTTTCATCAATAAGAATAAAAACGGGTTGGACGCATATGTCCCTTTGAACGATAAAACCATGGAAGTGCTGTATCAAGTATAACTCACGAAAATCTTGTTAATTTTTGTCAACTTTTGAACTTTTTGGCATCCCTGCTTTCAATAAAATAAAATCAAGGTACTAACACTTAAATATAATAACTCCCTACACCCCCCCCCCCTATGGATACTATCTTGATAGGATACCGTCTCTGCTTTAAATAAAAAAAAAAATAATTAACTTATTGGCACCCCTGCTTTCAAAAAAAATCGAGGTATTATTATTTAAATATGATAGCTCACTACCCCCCCCCCCCCTCTGGATACCACCTTGATAAAATGCCGTCTCTGCTTTAAATTAAAAAAAAAACTTTTCGGGATCCTTGCTTTCAATAAAAAAATGTCGAGATATTATCATTTAAATGTAATACCCCTCTACCCCCCCCCCCTCTGGATACCACCTTGATAGGACACCGTCTCAGCTTTCATTAGAAAAATAAGTTACTTGATAATTAACTAGGTCACTATACAGTTAAAAAAAACACGCAAAATAATGTTAAACAGCTTAGTGTTCCTTGAAAAAATTGAGGGTATGAGTAAAGGGGTACAAAGACAACAACAAAAATTTCGAAATTATTCAGATATACCTCATATTATTGGAAAACTGAGTCATAGATTCACCGTGGCATTCAATAAGATCCAAAGAATCTAATTAAAAGGAAGCACACACAAAAGCCAAATTAGGCCAAAAGCCTATGATAAATCGCAAAATGCCCAAGACAATGAACAAGTCTTAATGGGGGGCCCTGGGTCTATCAAAATATTTCAATGGCTTCCCAGGGAATTTAATATCATTTTATTCTGTCTCCACTTTAAATGAAAAAAATAATTATCCTTTTGGCATACCTGCTTTCAATAAAAAAAAATAAGGTATTATCACTTAAAAATGATAGCCCCCTATCCCCCCCCTATAGGCAATAATTTAAAATTTATTTATGAGTCATATTTTTGGGTTAGCTTCCGAAAAATTGAGTATTGAGTATTAAAATTGAAATTGAGTATTAAACATTAAGAAAATCTTATCTAAAAACACCAAAAAAAAAAAAAAAATCTGCAAAATTACGATTCAGCTGTAGAAACAGTCTGTCGGCTGTCAATTTCAAAATCCAACTGAAGGCTGAAGCTGTATAGTAGTGAATTCGTTCTATAATTCTATTCTACTTGAAAATAAAATTCTTGAATACAAACGATGTTAGCAATAGCGATTGGGAAACTACGTTCGAAATGATTTAAACTCATTTTATAAGGACGATACTGTTTTTCGTCAACATATGAGGAACTGTGTATATTGTACTATTTGCAATTGCATATTGTATCTGTCTGGTTTTTATGCAAAGTAACAAAAGAGACGAAAATTAATGAACAAGAGAGTAGTGAAGAATTATGGTATGCAAAGTAATTTGGCAGGGAAGTCACTGGTGATAAATCGCTAGGGGTGGCACCGTGATTGCGTGATTTTCGGGGATTTGGGGAACCAAATTTTTTTTCGGGGTGACTCATAGATTTTTGGGGAAATACCCGAAAATTCGGGGATAGTGCAAGCCCTGCTTGATTTCTTATCAGGAAAATCGAAATACTAAACCACACGAGAAGGAAAAGCTCCGACTTTGCGGTTGACGCAATAAAGAATTGCCACAAAATTAATTTAAAGTCGACTGAACGCCACCACCACTGTCGGCGGCGGCGCGCCTTTGGCACGCTGGTGGCGTTACGACGCTTCGGCGGTGTTCAACCGGACCTCTCGTCGGCGGCGTTCGGTCGATATATATATATATATATATATATATATATATATATATATATATATATATATATATATATATATATATATATATATAGACCCCGGCGCCAAGCCGTTGGATCGACCGAACGTCGTAACGCCACCGGCGTGCCAAAGGCGCGCCGCCGCCGACAGTGGCGGCGGCGTTCAGTCGACTTTAAATTAATTTTGTGGCAATTCTTTATTGCGTCAACCGCAAAGTAGGAGCTTTTCTTTCTCGTGTGGTTTAGCATTTCAATTTTCCTGATTAGAAATCAAGCAGGGCTTGCACTATCCCCGAATTTTCGGGTATCTTCCCGAAAATCTATGCGTCACCCCGAAAAAAATTTGGTTCCCCAAATCCCCGAAAATCACGCAATCACGGTGCCACCCCTAGCGATTTATCACCAGTGACTTCCCTGCCAAATATTACTTTACATACCATTAATTAACTAGCATTAAATATTTTAATTTCCGTATTTTAATTATTATTATTTAATTATTTGAATATATATTATTTTATTAGTAATTATCATTTATTAATTGCGGTCTCTGCTTTATTTTAATAAAAATTTCAAAAATCACAAAATGATTATATTATAACCATTAGATTATTTATTGGAATTTTACGCCTCTAAAATTTCTGCATCTGGGGCAAGTGCCCCTTCTGTGCTTCCCGTAAAATCGCATCTGCTTAGCCTTTACTGGAAACTTAGAAGAAAAACGTAAGACAGAAGCAAGGAACTTGATCTGAACCTAATCAATTATAAAATAATACACATATGTTCTTGAATTAACACCAGTCAACTAAGGTTGCTTTGTATTTTTAAGATTTTTGAAACAAAATTTTATAAATGACATCTTGAATCCAAGTTGTTTCTTATACTGCCTCAGGACTACATTACCTTATGCATGTCATTTCCTTAATTCTGTCTCTGCTATATGACAAATTCTGTAACATTAAGGAGCTAAAATTGACCATTCCTAAAAGTGATACATCCTTCTAATAATCAAACTGTTAGTTATTTTTCCATCGTGCTGACGTCAATAAAGACAAATATTCCTCAAAAAGATTATGAATTGTGCAGGAAACAGAGTAGATGATGGATTATTGTTTCTACCATGAACAATTTCAACGTTTTCCAAAAATAAACTCTTGAAAATAAGATAGTTAATTTTAAGATTTTCCCAAAGCGGAGCCTTTGTCTTACGAACTGACTCCTATTGGTCAATAGTTTCCTTGAAAATGAAACTGCTGATGATGGAAAATTAGATTTGAAGTTTAGGGTGAACAAAGGTCATAAATTGATTTTTCACCTCTTACTGAATAAAAGATTTAGTACATGATACATAGACAAAACAAAGTTTAAAATACGCTATTTCACATTTTCTTAGGGATAAAAAATTCAGTTTAGCATGTTTGATTCTAACCACCGGCCATCACAGACATTTTTGTCGCGTTCAATAAGCATATTGCCATTAATTTTGGCGTTCAGTACTTAATCAAAATTATTGAATTACATTCAATAGCGCTTATTGAAACCTATTTGATCAGTAGTTTGTTTATTGTTTGCCAGATCTGAGTAAGTTGAAATTTGTCTTTTGTAGATAGAAAATTTCTTGGTGTATTTATCTATCAGGATAAATAAAGTTCTGTGGTGGCGCAGTCGGTTTGATCTCAGCGTGTTTATGCGAAAGCCTCTCTATAATTAATCCGAGCAAGACGAAGAAGTAGTAGGAATAATCTTCCAGTTAGAACCTTTCTTAAAAGGTGCTCTATAGCTACATTATTTCTTATCCCTGATGTTTTATTTTATTTCAGCTATAGTTATTGATACAATAGGAATACTATAGGCATATAGAGGGTGGAAGTTAGGTTACTAGACTTTGACTATTTCTTTTCATATTCAGATTACTCACGTAAATTTAATTTCGCTGTCAAAACGACGTTCAATAGAGCGTAATAATTGTGCTTATCCAATTAGAAACTGTATTTAATCAAATTAAGATAAATTCTATGCGGGATATAACTTCCACCGGCGGTAAATTGCTTAACAGTGCTTGTTGTTGGGAATGCTGAACTAACCATAAGGCAAAATTTGCATTCTTCTACCACTATTACTTCTCCTGCTACTACTACTGTTACTACTATTACTACTACTGTTACTACTACTGTTACTACTGATGCAACTACTACGGCTACTAAATACTACTACTACTACTAAAACTAAGGGTTTTAAGGTGAATGTATCAGGAATGTTGAGCAGGTGTTGAACTCAATCACAACATACTTTGTGCATGCAGGTTGTCAAAAAGATGTATCATCAATATCTCAGGAACACTTTAGACCAATGAATTGACATTTTCAGAGTAAGTTGAGGCGGAGGTTGAACTAACCAAGGTACATTATGTACATATGCTACTACTACTACCATTATTGGTGCTACTACTGAGGCTTATAGTCTTAAGATGAAACTTCCAGGGAATGTTTAGGGAAGTCCAAACTAAATCAGAACACGCTTCATGCAGCCAGGTTGCTTAAAGGGAGTATCATCAGTTTTTCATGAACACCATAGAGTAATAAGCTAAAAGTTAAGGAATGCTGAGGGGGATGCTGGACAAAACAAAAAGCAAAATGTGGATACTGCTATTACAACTATTGATGCTATATTTGCTACAGCTACTACTACAATTTCTAATACTACTGAGGCCAAGGGTATTACGGTGAAACTTTCATGGAATGCATAGACATAGAGGGATGCCGAACCGAATCAAAACACGCTATGTGGATGCAGGTTGTCAAAAGGGTGCATCAGCAATATCCTAGGAACGACTTAGGTTATTAATTTGAAACTTTCAGGACATGTTAAGGGAGATGTTGAAATAATCAAATGATATTTTGTGCATTCCACTACTACTACTGCTACTACTACTACTACTACTACTACTACAACCGGTAATACTACTACTAATACTGTTACTACTGTTACCGCTACTGAAGCTAAAGGTATTAATGTAAACTTTCAGGGAAGGGTGAGGGGGATATTAAACTGAATCAGAAAACACTATGATTATGCATGTTATCAAAGGGGTTTAACAGCTTTATCCCAGGAACAGCTTAGACTATTCAGTTGAAATATTTAGTGGATGCTGAGGGGGATACTGAACAAACCAAAAGGCAATATGCGCTGCTATTACTACTCCTACTGCTAATAGTACTGCTAAGGGTATTAAGGAGAGATTTTCAGAAAATCTTTAGGGGTGTGTGTAAATTGAATCGAAACACTTTATTTGTATGCAAACTGTCAAAAGGGTGCATCAGTAATATCTCAGGAACGGCTCAGAACAATAAGTTGAAACTTTCAGGGTAAGCTGAGGGGAAGGTTGAACTAATCAAGAGACACTATGTACATATGCTACCACTGCTACCATGGTTACTGCTACTTCTGAGGCTAATAGTGCTACGCTAAACTTAGACTCCAAGTTAGTTTAGTTGTAAATAGCCACGCTTTCATTCTATTAAATCCAAAAAAAATACAAGTTTTAAAACTAAAAGTATGGAGCAAAATTAAGATTTAAAATGAACAGAAATTATTACGTATATATCGAGTGGGGGTATCCTCCTCGTCATCACCTCGCTTTTCACATAAAGTTTTTCAGTATTTAAAAAAATATTCTTATTGTTCTAATTAGACAAACCCTGTAATTCAGTAGTCGTTATTAAAGAATTGGGACAAAATACAATCTTTATAATGAAGAGCGAAGTGTCTGGGAGGGGGCAAACCCCATTATATACGTAATAACTTATTTTCTTTTTTAGTTTTTGATGTTTTTTTTTGTATAATGCCGGAAAGTCCTGCTCCATCGCAAAGAAAAAATCCCCCTCCCCACGGAAAAACTCTCTATACATTCCAATCCCGGTTAAAATTTACCCTGGACAATTACCCTTAACATCTCCATACGTAAAATTAAGTCAGCAAAGAGAGTGTAAGAAAATAAAAAGAATTTTCTATCAAAGATTTTCCCAGTATAAAATTTTCCCTGAACGTTCACTTTCATGAACTTCCTTGCCTATGTAAAATTTCTCCGTTAAAAATCCCCCAAGCAGAAAATTCACCACAACCCCACACCCAAAAAACATATGTAAACTTCCCAACAACAATTACTGTAGATAAACCATAGGCAAATTTAGTAACTTAAAAACCTCTCCCCAGGGGCTATGGGGGTCATGTTATCTCCAAAAGCATAGTTTTTGGACCTTTTAACTATTCTAAAAAACGGCTATCTCAAACTTTTATTGGACGATTTTGAGAGAAGGAGGCCTGGGCTAGTTGCCCAGTAATCGTTTTAATTACTATAAATTTTTATTTTCACTTGAATGAGCCCTCTTCTGATGTTCTAGGACAGTTGGTTCGATACGAGCAACCCTATGAAACAAAACACACATGCATAATCTTTCTCCCCGTAAAAATAATATATATATATATATATATATATATATATATATATATATATATATATATATATATATATATATATATATATATATATATATATATATATATATATATATATATATATATATATATATATATATATATATATATATATATATATATATTAATACCGACCATCAGGATGTACTATCCCCCTGTCGAACACCATTTGTCTACTCTGGATTGGAAGGCGATTCGCCCTAAGCTGAATCCATCGACATAAAATCATAGCCGGTAAATTGAATTTAAAATAAATTTCCTCTCCAAAACTAGGTTTAACTTGATTATAATGATTCAATGTAGCATAATTTAAAACCAGCCCTTGTCAATACTGAATTTCTTGACACTCTAAGATAAATCATACCTGGCTTACTAAATTTGTTGGTACATCAGGGGAACCAAGACCGTCATTCCATAAGTAAGCCATTCCCACACTTTCTAGTAATGACCAAATTTGGGATGGCCACGATCTTTTCGAATCATAGCTCAACATCTGATAATAAGCAGCACTTACTAGTCTGTCTTAATTGCACCTAATGATCTTCACTCACTTTCGACTATTAAAAAGGGCAATTTCAATTTCCAATCAAATGAGCCCATTTTGAAAGTTCTACAACAACTTTTTATATAAACCTTATTTTCCCCAAGGGCATAACTTACAACCCTTGCACTGAGGGCTCTGATGTTGTTATAATACTAAAATACCTAATTTCCAGAACTTTCAACTACGTTGAACAAAATGGTTATGTCTAAACTCTGATTGAATGTGTTTGGGGAAATGGTGGGTGCGAGAGGGGGGGGGGTTAATTACTCTCTACTCTTTTTCGACTATTAAAAAGGGTAATTTCCAATCAAATGAGCCTCTTTTGAAATTTCTACAACAACTTTCTATATAAACCTTATTTGCCCCAAGGGTATAACTTACAACCCCTGCACTTAGGGCTCTGATGTGGTTATCATCCTAAAAGACTTATTTCCAGAACTTTCGACTACGTTGAACAAAATGGATATCTCAAAATTTGGATATCTCAAAATTTGAAAAAATCTTATATGCCCCCAGGGCATAAATTACGACCCTTGCCCTGAGGGCTGTGGGGGTTGAGGGGTTGTCATCCTTAAAGACCTTATTTCCAAAACTTTCAACTACGTTGAATAAAATAAGAAAAAATCGAATGAGCCTTTTTTAAAGTTTCTACGACAACGCTTTCTATAAAAACCTTATATTCCCACAGGACAAAACTTACAACCCTTGCCCTGAGGACTCTGGGGGAGCGTCCTCCTCAAAAACATAACTTATATCTGGAAATCAACTACGCTGAAAAAAATGACTATCACAAAATTTTGATTGGATGTGTTTCGGGAAATGGTGGGCGTGGAAGGGGTGTAAGTTGCCTTCCATTTACTTTCGACTATTAAAAAGGGCACAAGCCACTCCGGTTTCCAATTAAATGAACCCTTTTCGAAGTATCTACGACAACTTCTTCGATACGAAGTGCCCTGGTCTGAAGAAAAAAATAATACAGTGTGCCAACATCGTTCTTATATTCCCCCATGGCAAAACTTCAAATCCTTGCCCTGAGGGTTGTGGGGGAGTGAACTCCTCAAAAACAAATTTTCTATCTGGAAATCATCTACGCTGAACAAAATGACTATCTCAAAATTTTGATTGGATGTATTTCGGGAAATGGTGGGCGTGGAAGGGGTGTTAGCTGCCTTCCGAAAAAATTTTGACTATTAAAAAGGGGCACAAGTTACTCGAATTTCCAATTGAATGAGCCCTTTTCGAAGTTTCTACGACAGCTTTTTCGATACGAAGTGCCCTGGTCTGAAGAAAAAAAAAATAATACATTGTGCCAACATCGTTCTTATATTCCCCCATGGCAAAACTTAAAATCCTTGCCCTGAGGGTTGTGTGGGAGTGAACTCCTCAAAAACATATTTTCTATCTGTAAATCAAATACGCTGAACAAAATTGGTATCTCAAAATTTTGATTGGATGTGTTTGGGGGAATGAGGGGCGGGGGGGGGAGGCGGGGCTAGTTGCGCTCCAATCACTTTTGACTATTAAAAAGGGCACTAGCCACTGCTATTTCCAATCGAATGAGCCCTTTTCGAAGTTTCTACGACAACTCCTTCTTATATGCCCCCATGGCAAAACTTAAAATCCTTGCCCTGAGGGTTGTGGGGGAGTGAACTCCTCAAAAAAATATTTTCTATCTGGAAATCAACTACGCTCAACAAAATGGCTACCTCAAAATTTTGATTGGATGTATTTCGGGAAATGGTGGGCGTGGAAGGGGTGTTAGTTGCTTTCCGAAAAAATTTTGACTATTAAAAAGGGCACAAGTTACTCGAATTTCCAATTGAATGAGCCCTTTTCGAAGTTTCTACGACAGCTTTTTCGATACGAAGTGCCCTGGTCTAAAGGAAAGAAAATAATAAATAATACATTGTGCCAACATCGTTCTTATATTCCCCCAGGGTATAACTTATAACCCTTGCCCTGAGGGTTGTCGGGGAGTGACCTCCTCGAAAACATATTTTCTATCTGGAAATCAAATACGCTGAACAAAATTGGTATCTCAAAATTTTGATTGGATGTGTTTGGGGGAATGATGGGTGTGGGAGGGGGGAGGGGCTAGTTGTGCTCCAATCACTTTTGACTATTAAAAAGGGCACTAGCCACTGCAATTTCCAATCGAATGAGCCCTTTTCGAAGTTTCTACGACAACTCCTTCGATACGAAGTGTCCTGGTCTAGGACCAAGAAAAAAAATAATACATTGTACCCACAGCGTTCTTTACTTAGGCAGCGCTATTGCGCTGCCTATGATAGTGGAAAACTTAGATGCATATATAATTTTTTGCTAAGACGATCCTAGTGTAAAATAAACAGCTTAGTTAGAATATCAAGGAGGCACACTTGTACCTCTATAAAGAGGCGACCCACCACAATGTTAAGCGATTTTCGAAGTTTCCTTTTCGAAGTTTCTACGACAACTCCTTCGATACGAAGTGTCCTGGTCTAAGACCAAGAAAAAAAAATAATACATTGTGCCAACATCTTTCTTTACTTAGGCAGCGCTATTGCGCTGCCTATGATAGTGGAAAACTTAGATATATATATAATTTTTTGCTAAGACGATCCTAGTGTAAAATAAACAGCTTAGTTAGAATATCAAGGAGGCACACTTGTGCCTCTATAAAGAGGCGACCCACCACAATGTTAAGCGATTTCCGGTCATAGCGGTCGCAGAGAGACAGTGGTAATCGCATTTTGTAGCCCAAGCTCAAACTAAGAAACGTGCAAAATTTCACCCCCCTCCGACTTTATCTTCATGGGTAAAAGTGGGCCGGAAGTTTCGACCCTCCGACCACAGCCCCCCTTTAACGTTGTCCGATTGGGTTGAAATTTAGAGGTTAAGCTTTCCTAGGGCCCGGGAGCTTATCCTCGAAATTTCAGCTCAATCTGATCACTCCTTCCCTGTTTTCCAAAAACCAAATATAGCCACTTAAAGTTCAAATTTTTTTTTTTCTTAGCCACGCCTACAGGCCACAATTGGCAACTGATCTGGGTGAATGAGGACTCATTCGAAGCAGAATTCGACCTGTTAGGGCCTTTGATATTTTCAGACCGAAAAAATTATCCCCCGAATTTACATTTACGAAAAACCTCGTTTTCCTATAAGAACCCGCTATAAGCGGGCTCTTATCGTTTTCCTATAAGAGCCCGCGAAAACGCGGGCTCGTTTTCCTATAAGAGCCCGCAAGCTGTCAAATCAGCTAACAGTTAGTAAAGCAATAATAAGTAATAAACTGTACAAAAACGTGCAGAAATTTTTTGAAAAAAACTACGTTTTCTAAGGAGTTAAAGAGGCTGAGTTACAAGGTCGAACCTTAAAACGTACAGGGATTAGGAGGCACAGTCGGGGGGCTACGACCCCCCAAACCCCCCGCTTTCGCAGCCTTTAAATTAAAAAAAAAAGTGTTTTAAACTGAAAGTAAGGAGCGACATTAAATCTTAAAAAGAACAGAAATTATTCCGTATATGAAAGGGGCTGTGCCCTCCTCAACGCCTCGCTCTTTACGCTAAAGTTTGACTTTCTCACAACTCTTTTTTTTAAACAATAAAAACTTTCAATAAAAACAATAAAAAATCTACATATCATTTTTTCATTACGAAAAATAAATATGGCAATGGAAAAATGGTGCCTGTTGAATTTCTACGACCAATGTATCGGTAAAGGAAAAAAAAGGCAAAGACTAAATTAAACTTGAAGACTAAATAACTGAAAAACACCTTAAAAAAGCCACAAAAAAACAACAAACAAACACACCAACACGCATTCATGAGCATCCATCGTAGCCCTGCTATTTTCCATGTTTTGCAAATTGTGCTAAAAACCTTCACTCGGGGTCCTCAGATACAGATAATATTTTCCGAAATCTTTATCGAGAGCAAATCTGTTTCAGAAGGTTTCTAAACAGTTCGTGGTAACAAACTGTAAGTAAGGAGTGACCCGGATCAATAGTAACCGAAACTCTAAAAAACGGAATTTTGATACCAGTAGAGCCATCAAAAGAATCAAATTTTATGCTGATTTCAAATATGTAAGTTTCATCAAGTTTAATTTTACCCATCAAAAGTTACGAGCCTGAAAAAAATTGGCTTATTTTCGAAAAAAGGGGAAAACACCCCCTAAAAGTGATATAATCTTAATTAAAATCAAACCATCAGATTCCTTATAACGGCAACCCTACTGTAGATGTTTCAAGCTCCTATGTGCAAAAATGTGGAATTTTGTATTTTTTGCCAAAAGAAGGATCATGGATGCGTGTGGCTGATCGTATCAATCCAGTAGTACTAGAATATCGTAAGAGGGCTAGTTCGAACTGAAATTAAAAGTTTGAGTGCCCTTTTTAAGTGACCAAAAAATTGGAGGGCAACTTGGCCCCCTCCTACGCTCACTTTTTCTCGACAACACCCAATCAAAATTTTGAGATAGCCATTTTGTTTAGAATAGTCGAAAATCTAATAAATATGTCTTTCAGGATGACTTAATCCCCCACAGTTCCCCAGGGAAGGGCTGCAAGTTATGAACTTTGCCCATTGTTTACATATAGTATTGGTTAGCCTATTGGGAAGTATACAGACGCTTTCAGGATGATTTTTTTCTGGTGGGGGGGGGGGTCGGAGGAGGAGGTCACGTGGGAGGATCTTTCAATGGAGGATTTTTTATTGGAGAAAGGGATATTTCTATGAAGGGGGCGCCGAATTTTCCAGCATTATTTAAAAAACAATCAGAATTTTTCAACTGAAAGTAAGGAACAACATTAAAACTTAAAATGAACAGAAATTATTAGGTATATGAGGACGTTCGCCCCCTTGTCAATACCTCGCTCTTTTCGCTAAAGTTTTTTTTTAGCACTTTCAAAAGAGCTATTTATTATAATTAAACGGCCTTTGTGATTCAGGGATCTGTGGTTCGAAAAAAATTCAAACTTTAGCGTAAAGAGCGAGATATTGACTAGGGGAGAACCCCCTCATATACGTAATAACATATACGTAATAAAAAAACAATAAAAAAACAAGCGATAAGGCTCAATAGTAAAACGGAATTTGGATGCCAATAAATATATCAAAAGAATGGGCTTATAATGCTGATTCTAAATATATAAATCTCATTGTGTTTAGTATTACTCAAAGGCTACAAGCCTGAGAAAATTTACCTGATTTTAAAAAAAGGGGGTAAACACCCCCTGCAAGTGAAAGAATCTTAATAAAAAACGCACCATCAGATTCAGCGTATCAGAAAACCCTTTTATATAGGTTTCAAGCTCATGTGTAATGTGCAAATTTGTGCAAAAATGTGCAAATTTTTATTGTTTACCAGAAGAAAGATCACGGATGCGTATTTATTTTATTTTTTTTCCCATGGGTAATTGTACCGACCCAGTGGTCCTAGAACATCAAGAGAGGGCTCATTCAAACGGAAATTAAAAGTTATAGTGCCCTGTATAAGTGAAAAAAATGGAGGGCAACTCCCAAAGTCACAAAATTTTTTCCCAAAGTCACCCAATACAAATTTTGAGATAGCCATTGCGTTCAGCGTGGTTGAAAAATACAATAACTATGTCTCTGAGGACGACTTAATCCCCATAGTTCCCGGGGTAAGGGCTGCAAGTTATGAGCTTTGCCCAATGTTTACATATAGTATTGGTTATTGGTAAGTATACATAAGTTTTCAGGGGGGGATTTTTTCTGGTAGTTTGGTAGGGGGGGGGGGGTCGGTGGTACGTGGGATGATCTTTCCAAGGAGGAAGATTTCATGGGGGAAGGGACATTGCTAAGAAGAGGGCGTCGGATTTCCCAGCGTTATTAAAAAAAAAAACATCAGAAAAAAAAACTATTTTTCAACTGAAAGTAAGGAGCAACACCAAAACTCAAAACAAACAGAAATTATTAAATATATGATTGGGTTTGCCCCCTAGTCATTACCTCACTTTTTACGGTAAAGTTTTTTTTGTACTCTCATTAGGGCTATTTATGCTAATTAACGGCCTTTGTGATTAAGGGGTCATTCTTAAAGAATTGGAACAAAATTTGAACTTTAGCGTAAAGAGCGAGGTATTGACTAGGGGGCAAACTCCCTAATATACGTAAAAAATATACGAATTTAGAAGTTCGTTACATAAGTTAATTTGTAAGTTACGTCAGCACAAAACTTCGAGAAAGCCACTTAGCCAAAAAAAGTAAAATTAATATGCCAATTTCGTCTTAATTATTCATGTATGGTGAGCCAAAATCAAAGCTGCATTAATTCAAAAACGTTCAAAAATTAAATAAAACAACAAGTTTTTTTTAGCTGAAAGTAAGGAGTAACTGAAATTAACTGAAACGAAATTATTCCGTATATGAAAGGGGCTGTCCCCTCCTCAACGCCTCGCTCTTTACGCTAAAGTTTGTCTCTGTCTCAAAATTTTTTTTTTAAACAAATAAAGCAATTTAGCGTAAAGAGCGAGGCGTTGAGGAGGGAACATCGCCTTTCATAAACGGAATAATTTATGTTCGTTTTAAGTTTTAATGTCGCTCCTTACTTTCAGTTAAAAAAAATTTTTTTTTGTTTAATCTCATATCTGACACAACATCCTGTTTCATAATGAAACTCACCATATATTGTATACACTAAAACTGTAATTTTTCATAACCCATGAATAGGCGGTTCATCCTTCCTTTTCCAAACTTTTCCTCTCCTGATAATTGTTTTAGGGTCCCAGCTTTCGCTGAAAAGGGTTGCTCTTTACTTACCGTTCATTAGCAATAACAAATAGATTAGAATTGATGGTTCAGGATTATTTTGATTTTTAGATTTGGAGGAAAGCATAGAAAAAGCAAGATCAGAGTTGTGCAGAATACCCCTTGGTGTGGGCATAGCCGGACAAGTTGCATTATCGAAGGAAGCTGTCCGAACCGGTGACGCATACAAGGTAAGAAGGCTTTTTCAAAAAGTAAACAAATATTTCAGAAGTGTTACAAAATTCTGCTAAATATTCCTATATTATACAAGTAACAGAACTCGTATTGTGAGGCTTTTTTAGATATGACCCTCTTTTAGCTCTTTTAAGGTGGAAGTTTGGTGTTGTTGGTGATAAAATTTTCAGAATAGTTTATCTTTTACCGAGTTCAATTTTTTGAAGAAATGCCCGTACAGAAAAATCTCACTTTCAAAGAAAAAGAGGACAAAGGGGGGGAAGCTTAGTTTCTGAATGGTTTCTGAGTTGAACTATCAAAGAGAGAGAGAGAAACAGAGAGAGAGAGAAAGAGAGAAAGAAAGGGAGGCAGACGTATAGACAGGGAGATAGAGGTAACGAGATACCGACAAAGAGATAGAGAGACAGAGAGAGAGACAGAGAAATGGAATTGGCAATAAGAACAAGTTACCTGGGCAAAAAAATTTTCCTCAAGGAAAGTGGCATTTCATAGAGTGCAAATAAACTGAGCTGTAACTACAAGTAATTGATTTTAATAAATAATCACCATATCCTCGGGGATAGGCCTTGTAAGATTTCTATACAAAAAAAAAATGAAATTAAAATTATCTGGGTGGTGGTCAGAGGATAAGAGCAATAATCTAAAAGCTGAAGTGACCCCTTAAGGTTATATGACACCCTCGCCCCCCCTCCCAAAAAACACCAGTTATTTTAAGAAATGATAACGGCAAAGGAAAAGGGTGTATTATAATGGTACAAGTGTTTTCCTGAAAAAAAAAACGTTACTGCCAATTCAATTAGGTCGTGCTTTAAACCACAGTAAGTGCATTAAGTGGTCAGTCATTGCAAATGTGGTTACAGTTAAAATGTCAAATTAAAAGAATAATATTAATATTAGTTATTATTATATTAATATTTGTTAATATTAAAAGAACATTTCGTGACTTGTGAATATTACACAAGTCACGTGCCCTTGGTAGTGCGTTCTGGTACAGCTCCCCGTCCATCCAATTCCCTACTTAATCAGCCCTCTGTTACAGAGGAGCCCACAGTACGACCCCAAACTTTTAAAAACTGTAAGATAATTTGCTGTAGACCCCGGAGCCGCGCCGATGAGGGAAGACTGGCGACGGCGGGGCCAAAAACAGCGCGCCGCCGTCGAGAGTAGAGAGGGAGGTGCTACTCCGAGACGAACACCAAATATGGGCATAGAGTCCCTAGGGAGAACACGTGGTTAATCAAAGCGATTGGGAATTTGGAACACCTGTGCTGTCAGTCATTAATCAAATTGTTTCCGGGCAAAGTTTAATAATATCTGACAGGTATTGCTCCAGGAATAGATCCAAGTCATTAATGTCTTTGACTCGGAAACAATTCTACTGGTCGAACTCCTAAAGATATTAATAACCAAACGCCATGGAAACAATTCTCCAAGAAACATCTTAGCGATGAATAGATTTAGCGCGGGAATCAGGTTTCTTAGTAATTTGAAATGTGACAGCGCAGAGATACCAAAAACAAAAGAAACACGCTGAAATTACGTTTAGGGGTTATTTGGGCGAAACCGTTTTAGACATTTTATGGAATTATTTCGGCGAAACAGTTGGAGACATTTTAAAAGATGATTTTAAAAGATGATTAAAGAAGAGGATTTGAGGGTGAAACTCTGTGGTCGTTATAATACACAAGTTGTATTTGAACAGTATCGTGAGGTCCCCTACCCCCACCCCAAAGGGCCCCTGTCCCCCTAATGAACCCTGATCCCCCAAAAAGCCCCGGGACCCCAAAGCCCCCTCCCCCCTCCCCCATTTTTTTAAAATAACTTTTGAACTTTTTTTAACATGGCATTTTTTTAACTTTTTTACGCATCTTAAAATGACATGAAATATGCTTACAGCTCTACCAATCGTACTCTGTGCTTGTTTATAGACACGACGTGGCTTTCCCATTGGTACTCTATGGCAGGTTATCGACACTACCTAGTTTAGTGCATGCATTAAATCAGTAGTTTTTACGCAGTGGAAGGATAAACACACAATTCATATCTGTAAAAAAGTGAAGATGAATTATTCGACAAAAGTATGTGCACATGATAAAATCATCGTCGTGTTGAATGCTGACAAGGAGAAATACCTGGACTATGAAACGAGTGCAAGTGGTAACACTATTGGAAATGTATGCATACGTTGTCATGACAGTGAGAAGTTAGATTTCTTTTGAGTACCCAAAAATTTCAATCGTGTAAACGGTGGATATGCGAGAGTAACATTACCAGAGAAATTTGTGTTCAAAGAGAATGCAAACATAAAAATAATTGTCGATGATCGGGGACAACTCCTTGCTACTGTTGCTGGTACCACATTACCTGTTGATACATCCTATCATCATCTTTCCGGTATTAGCATTTTAAAGAGATCAAGAAGAAGACAAGCATACTCCTGCACTAATGTCATTAATCATATCTTGTCAATGTGCCAAAACTGCTATCTATGTAAAAATAATGTGACAATAGACAGTGAAATCGCAGGCAGAATAAAAAGGACATTAGCAGTCAATATCATCAATGAATATAAAGATGAATTGACGGAAAGTGAAGCGCAAGTGTACTAATAATGTATAATAATGTATTTAACATATTTTTATATTAATATTCTACATGTCGTTATTTCATTAAAAATATCTTATGCATTATTTCGTTAAGTGTTCATTATTTTTAGGGTATGCTAGAACATCAAACGTTCAGAATATCTATTAAAAAGGTCAGAGATGTAAGAAAAAGAATTTTTAGAGATAAAGATACTGCTAGCAGGCTCAATTTTTCATAAAAGATAGAAAAGTTCAAGTTCTCTTCTGAATTTTACCATAGAACACATTTCAATACTAATTTCACCAGAGAAAATAAAAAGCTTCCACTTCAGTTTTAAGTTCACCAAGACATAAAAAATTTAAAGTTCACTTCTAAATTTTTCCATAGAAGATAGTAAAATTTATACTATGGTTATGATTAGTTTTCATGAAGATAAAAAGGTCCACTTTAATTCTAAATTTTTGTAAGTTCAATTCTGACCTTTCTCAAAGAATTAGATTTAAAGTTTAGTTCCAAATATTTCAACTGAAGAAGAATAATTCAAAGTCGATTCTGAATTTTCTCAATGAAAATGAAATAATTTATAGATCAATTCTATTTCCCCAAAATAATATAAAAAGTTTACTTTTCAGTTCAGATTTTCTCATAAAGATGAAAAAATTTAAAATGCTCTTCCAAATTTTTCATAGAAGATAGAAAAGTTCAATTTATTTTCTGAATTTTACCAAAGAATACAATTCAATTCTAATTTCTCCAGAGAAAATAAAAAGCTTCCTGATCAGTTTTATGTTTACAAAGACATAAAAAATTTAAAGTTCAGTTCTAAATTTTTCCAAAGAAGATAGGAAAAGTTATACTATGATTGTGATTATTTTCTATGAAGATAAAAAGTTTCACTTTAATTCTAAATTTTCTTAAATTTAGTTCCGACTTTTCTCAAAGAGATGAAAAAATTTTAAGCTCTGTTCCAAATATTTTCCCGGAAGAAGAAAAGTCCCAAGTCATAAAAAATTTAAAGTTCACTTCTAAATTTTTCCATAGAAGATAGGAAAAGTTATACTATGATTGTGATTATTTTCCATGAAGACAAAAAGTTTCACTTTAATTTTAAATTTTCTTAAATTCAATTCCGACCTTTCTCAAACAGATGAAAAAATTTAAAGTTCTGTTCCAAATATTTTCCCGGAAGAAGAAAAGTTCAACTTTGATTCTGAATTTTCTCAATGAAAATGAAATAAGTTATTGATCAATTCTATTTTCCCAAAATAATATAAAAATTTTCCCACTTCAGTTAAGATTTTTCTCAAAGAGATGAAAAAATTTAAAATACTGTTCCAAATTTTTCATAGAAGATAGAAAAGTTCAAGTTCTCTTCTGAATTTTACCAAAGAACACAATTCAATTCTAATTTCTCCAGAGAAAACAAAAAGCTTCTTCATCAGTTTTAAGTTCACCAAGACATAAAAATTTAAAGTTCAGTTCTAAATTTTTCCAAAGAAGATAGGAAAAGTTATACTATGATTGTGATTATTTTCTATGAAGATAAAAAGTTTCACTTTAATTCTAAATTTTCTTAAATTCAGTTCCAACTTTTCTCAAAGAGATTAAAAATTTTTAAGTTCTCTTCCAAATATTTTCCCGGAAGAAGAAAAGTCCCAAGACATAAAAAATTTAAAGTTCACTTCTAAATTTTTCCATAGAAGATAGGAAAAGTTATACTATGATTGTGATTATTTTCCATGAAGATAAAAAGTTTCATTTTAATTTTAAATTTTCTTAAATTCAATTCCAACCTTTCTCAAACAGATGAAAAAATTATAAAATTCACCAAGGAAAAGAAGATAGGAAGATAGAAGATAGGAAAAGTTATACTATGATTGTGATTATTTTCCATGAAGATAAAAAGTTTCACTTTAATTCTAAATTTTCTTAAATTCAATTCCGACCTTTCTCAAAGAGATGAAAAAATTTAAAGTTATGTTCCAAATATTTTCCCGGAAGAAGAAAAGTTCAACTTTGATTCTGAATTTTCTCAATGAAAATTAAATAAGTTATTTATCAATTCTATTTTCCAAAAATAATATAAAATGTTTCCACTTCAGTTCAGATTTTTTTCAAAGAGATGAAAAAATTTAAAATACTGTTCCAAATTTTTCATAGAAGATAGAAAAGTTCAAGTTCACTTCTGGATTTTAACAAAGAACACATTTCAATTCTGATTTCTCCAGAGAAAATAAAAAGCTTCTACAGATTATTTTCCATGAAGATAAAAAGTTTCACTTTAATTATAAATTTTCTTAAATTCAATTCCGACTTCTCTCAAAGAGATGAAAAAATTTAAAGTTCTGTTCCAAATATTTCCCCGGAAGAAGAAAAGTTCAACTTCGATTCTGAATTTTCTCAATGAAAATGAAATAAGTTATTGATCAATTCTATTTTCCTAATATAATATAAAATTTTCCACTTCAATTCAGATTTTTCTATAAGAGATGAAAAAATTTAAAATACTGTTCCAAATTTTTCTTAGAAGATAGAAAAGTTTAAGTTCTCTTCTGAATTTTACCAAAGAACACAATTCAGTTCTAATTTCTCCAGAGAAAATAATAAGCTTCCATTTCAGTTTTAAGTTCACCAAGACAAAAAAAATTTTAAGTTCAGTTCTAAATTTTTCCGCAGAAGATAGGAAAATTTATAATATGATTGTGATTATTTTCCATGAAGATAAAAGGTTTCACTTTAATTCAAAATTTTCTTAAATTCAGTTCCGACTTTTAAAATAGAGATGAAAAAATTTAAAGTTCTGTTCCAAATATTTGTTCCAAACTTTAAATTTTTTATCTCTTTGAGAAAGGTCGGAATTGAATTTAAGATAATTTAGAATTAAAGTGAAACTTTTTATCTTCATGGAAAATAATCGCAATCATAGTATAACTTTTCCTATCTTCTATGGAAAAATTTAGAGCTGAACTTTAAATTTTTTATGTCTTGGTGAACTTAAAACTGACGTGGAAGCTTTTTATTTTCTCTGGAGAAATTAGAATTGAATTATGTTCTTTGGTAAAATTCAGAAGAGAACTTGAACTTTTCTATCTTCTATGAAAAATTTGGAACAGTATTTAAAAATTTTTCATCTCTTTGAAAAAAATCTGAACTGAAGTGGAAACTTTGTATATTATTTTGGGGGAATAGAATTGATCAATAACTTATTTCATTTTCATTGAGAAAAGTCAGAATCGAAGTTGAACTTTTCTTCTTCCGGGAAAATATTTGAAATAAAACTTTAAATTTTTTCATCTCTTTGAGAAAAGTCAGAACTGAATTTAAGAAAATTTAGAATTAAAGTGAAACTTTTTATCTTCATAGAAAATAATCACAATCATAGTATAACTTTTCCTATCTTCTGCGGAAAAATTTAGAACTGAACTTTAAATTTTTTATGTCTTGGTGAAGTTAAAACTGAAGTGGAAGCTTTTTATTTTCTCTGGAGAAATTAGAATTGAATTGTGTTCTTTGAAAAAATTCAGAAGAGAAATTGAATATTCACGATCAAAGTATAACTTTTCCTATCTTCTATGAAAAATTTGGAACATAACTTTAAATTTTTTCATCTCTATTTGAAAAGTCGGAACTGAATTTAAGAAAATTTAGAATTAAAGTGAAACTTTTTATCTTCATGGAAAATAATCACAATCATATTATAACTTTTCCTATCTTCTGCTGAAAAATTAAGAACTGAACTTAAAATTTTTTTTGTCTTGGTGAACTTAAAACTGAAATGGAAGCTTATTATTTTCTCTGGAGAAATTAGAACTGAATTGTGTTCTTTGGTAAAATTCAGAAGAGAACTTAAACTTTTCTATCTTCTAAGAAAAATTTGGAACAGTATTTTAAATTTTTTCATCTCTTATAGAAAAATCTGAATTGAAGTGGAAAATTTTATATTATATTAGGAAAATAGAATTGATCAATAACTTATTTCATTTTCATTGAGAAAATTCAGAATCGAAGTTGAACTTTTCTTCTTCCGGGAAAATATTTGGAATAGAACTTTAAATTTTTTAATCTCTTTGAGAAAAGTCGGAATTGAATTTAATAAAATTTATAATTAAAGTGAAACTTTTTATCTTCATGGAAAATAATCTGTAGAAGATTTTTATTTTCTCTGGAGAAATTAGAATTGAATTGTGTTCTTTGTTAAAATTCAGAAGAGAACTTGAAATTTTCTATCTTCTATGAAAATTTTGGAACAGTATTTTAAATTTTTTCATCTCTTTGAGAAAATCTGAAATGAAGTGGAAAATTTTTATATTATTTTGGGAAAATAGAATTGATCAATAACTTAATTCATGTTCATTGAGAAAATTCAAAATCGAAGTTGAACTTTTCTTCTTCCGGGAAAATATTTGGAACAGAACTTTAAATTTTTTCATCTCTTTGAGAAAGGTCGGAATTGAATTTAAGAAAATTTAGAATTAAAGTGGAACTTTTTATCTCTATGGAAAATAATCACAATCATAGTATAACTTTTCCTATCTTCTACGGAAAAATTTAGAAGTGAACTTTAAATTTTTCATGTCTTGGTGAACTTAAAACGGAAGTGGAAGCTTTTTATTTTCTTTGGAGAAATTAGAATTGAATTATGTTCTTTGGTAAAATTCAGAAGAGAACTTGAACTTTTCTATCTTCTAGTAAAAATTTGGAACAGTATTTCAAATTTTTTCATCTTTGAGAAAATCTGAATTGAATTGGAAAATTTTATATTATTCTAGTAAAATAGACTTGATCAATAACTTATTTCGTTTTCATTGGAAAAATTCAGAATTGAAGTTGTACTTTTCTTCTTCCCGGAAAACATTTGGAACAGAACTTTAAATTTTTTCATCTTTTTGAGAAAGGTCGGAATTGAATTTAAGAAAATTTAGAATTAAAGTGAAACTTTTTATCTTCATGGAAAATAATCACAATCATAGTATAACTTTTCCTATCTTCTATGGAAAAATTTAGAACTGAACTTTAAATTTTTATGTCTTGGTGAACCTAAAACTGATGAGGAAGCTTTTTATTTTCTCTGGAGAAATTAGAATATAATTGTGTTCTTTGGTAAAATTCAGAAGAGAACTTGAACTTTTCTATCTTCTATGAAAAATTTGGAACAGTATTTAAAATTTTTTCATCTGTTTGAGAAAAATCTGAACTGAAGTGGAAAATTTTATATTATTTTAGGAAAATAGAATTGATCAATAACTTATTTCATTTTCATTGAGAAAATTCAGAATTGAAGTTGAACTTTTCTTCTTCCGGGAAAATATTTGGAACAGAACTTTAAATTTTTTCATCTGTTTGAGAAAGGTCGGAATTGAATTTAAGAAAATTTAAAATTAAAGTGAAACTTTTTATCTTCATGGAAAATAATCACAATCATAGTATAAATTTTCATATCTTCTATGGAAAAATTTAGAACTGAACTTTAAATTTTTATGTCTTGGTGAACCTAAAACTGATGAGGAAGCTTTTTATTTTCTCTGGAGAAATTAGAATTGAATTATGTTCTTTGGTAAAATTCAGAAGAGAAATTGAACTTTTCTATCTTCTATGAAAAATTTGGAACAGTATTTTAAATTTTTTCATCTTTTTGAGAAAAATCTTAACTGAAGTGGGAAAATTTTTATATTATTTTGGGAAAATAGAATTGATCAATAACTTATTTCATTTTCATTGAGAAAATTCAGAATCAAAGTTGAACTTTTCTTCTTCCGGGAAAATATTTGGAACAGAACTTTAAATTTTTTCATCTGTTTGAGAAAGGTCGGAATTGAATTTAAGAAAATTTAAAATTAAAGTGAAACTTTTTGTCTTCATGGAAAATAATCACAATCATAGTATAACTTTTCCTATCTTCTATGGAAAAATTTAGAAGTGAACTTTAAATTTTCATGTCTTGGGACTTTTCTTCTTCCGGGAAAATATTTGGAACAGAACTTAAAATTTTTTCTTCTCTTTGAGAAAAGTCGGAACTGAATTTAAGAAAATTTAGAATTAAAGTGAAACTTTTTATCTTCATAGAAAATAATCACAATCATAGTATAACTTTTCCTATCTTCTTTGGAAAATATTTGGAACTGAACTTTAAATTTAACTCTTTGAGAAAGGTCTGAATTGAATTTAAGAAAATTTAGAATTAAAGTGGACCTTTGTGTCTTCATGGGAGCTAATCAGAACCATAGCGTAACTTTTCCTATCTTCTACGGAAACATTTAGCAGTGAACTTTAAATTTCTTATGTCTTGGTGAACTTGAAACTGAAGTGGAAGCTTTTTATTTTCTTTGGTGAAATTAGACTCGAATTGTGTTCTTTGGTAAAATTCAGAAGACAACTTGAACTTTTCTATCTTTTATGAAAAATTAAGCTTGCTAGCAGTATCTTTATTTCTAAAAATTCTTTTTCTTACATCTCTGACCTTTTTAATAGATATTCTGAACGTTTGATGTTCTAGCATACCCTAAAAATAATGAACACTTAACGAAATAATGCATAAGATATTTTTAAGGAAATAAAGACATGTAGAATATTAATATAACAATATGTTAAATACATTATTATACATTATTAGTACACTTGCGCTTCACTTTCCGACAATTCATCTTTATATTCATTGATGATATTGTCTGCTAATGTCCTTTTTATTCTGCCTGCGATTTCACTGTCTATTGTCACATTATTTTTACACAGATAGCAGTTTTGGCACATTGACAAGATATGATTAATGACATTATTGCAGGAGTATGCTTGCTTTCTTCTTGATCTCTTTAAAATGCTAATACCGGAAAGATGATGATAGGATATATCAACAGGTAATTTGTTACCAGCAACAGTAGCAAGGAGTTGTCCCCAATCATCGAAAATTATTTTTAAGTTTGCATTCTATTTGAACACTAATTTCTCTGTTAATGTTACTCTCGCATATCCACCGTTTACACGATTGAAATTTTTGGGTACTCCAAAGAAATCTAACTTCTCGCTGTCGTGACAACGTATGCATACATTTCCAATAGTGTTACCACTTGCACTCGTTTCATAGTTCAGGTATTTCTCCTTGTTAGCATTCAACACGACGATGATTTTATCATGTGCACATACTTTCGTCGAATAATTCATCTTCACTTTTTTACAGATATGAATTGTGTGTTGATCCTTCCACTGCGAAAAAATACTGATTCAATGCATGCAATAAACTAGGTAGTGTCGATAACCTGCCATAGAGTACCAGTGGGAAAGCCGCGTTGTGTCTATGAACTAGCACAGAGTACGATTGGTAGAGCCGTAAGCATATTTCATGTCATTTTAAGATGCGTAAGAAATTTAAAAAAATGCCATGTTAAAAAAAATCAAAAGTTATTTTAAAAAAATGGGGGAGGGGGGAGGGGGGACTTTGGGGTCCCGGGGCTTTTTGGGGGCTCAGGCATTAGGGGGACAGGGGCCCTTTGGGGCTGGGGTAGGGGACCTCACGACACTGTTCAAATACAACTTGTGTATTATAACGACCACAGAGTTTAACCCTCAAATCCTCTTCTAAAATCCTCTTTTAAAATCATCTTTTAAAATGTCTCTAACTGTTTCGCCAAAATAATTCCATAAAATGTCTAAAACGGTTTCGCCCAAATAACCCCTAAACGTAATTTCAGCGTGTTTCTTTTGTTTTTGGTATCTCTGCGCTGTCACATTTCAAATTACTAAGAAACCTGATTCCCGCGCTAAATCTATTCATCGCTAAGATGTTTCTTGGAGAAATGTTTCCATGGCGTTTGGTTATTAATATCTTTTGGAGTTCGACCAATAGAATTGTTTCCGAGTCAAAGACATTAACGGCTTGGATCTATTCCTGGAACTGTACCTGTCAAACATTATTAAACTTTGCTCGGAAACAATTTGGTTAATGACTGACAGCACAGGTGTTCCAATTCCTCAATCGCTTTGATTAACCACGTGTTCTCCCTAGGGACTCTATGCCCATATTTGGTGTTCGTCTCGGAGTAGCCCCTCCCTCTCTACTGTCGTGCCGCCGGTAATATCAATGTTGACCGCAAACATTAATGTTTTCATCAGTTTTTCTCAAATCACAGCTTAAATTTACAACAGATTCGAGCCTATTCATGAGTTCAAAACTTCAAAAGTCGCTGGCTGGAAACTGGTGTTCTTCGTTATTCATCAAGAGAAGTGGAAATCTGGTAGAAACGAAATGACTGTGGTGTTTCAGAACCCTTGCATAATAGTTGAATTATCTATTAGCTATCTATTCTTAACGTAAATAATTATCAAAATTATTAGTTTTTTTTTTCATCGGGCATTATTGCATACAAGACTTCAAATACTGTGTCACAAAATTCGTCTACTATCTGGGTAAAAACTTTGAATGGAACTTTGAACTTAGAAGCTTAATCTTTTCATAATGCCCTTTGCCTATATCTGTTTTGTCACATTTAAAACGGTTGAAATAGGCGATTTTGATATTGATTTTTTTTTTCGCTCTTTTGGATTCCTAAAAAGCCTTCCTTGTATTAAAACCTGGTTTTTAAGAACAATTTAAAGAAAAATACATTTTAAAGTTTTTTTGGCTTCTTTATAGAATATATTTCATGTAGGCTAAGGCTGAACTGCTGCTTTTTCTAATGCTTTTGGCTGCTCTTTTGGATATTATTCATTTTTCTTTTGGGGATTCATTCCAAATTATAAAATCAGCTAAATTATAAACACTTCACATGAGAACACTTCAATTACAATGAAACAAAAACACTTAATGGTTTATTCGGTATGAAGAAATTCGGGTATTCGGTATTTGGTTTTACCTATTTTCCTAGGTAAAAATTTAAAAGCTCATCCGTTTTATATGTAATTAAATGGAATAACATGCAGACTGAAGTAGCTTCAGGAAGATGTTGAGATTTTCTTCCTAGTTCGTCACTTTTAATCCAAGCAAAATGTTTGAAGACTTAGTATGAGTTGTTGAGTTTAAGCTTTGATTTCCAAATGCTCACAAAAAATACCAAATTTAAGAAATTCGCAACAATAAGTCACCTTTGACCACAATACTCAAAGACTCCTCTTTGATCCAAACCCAGGCTCAAAGCTTCTTTTATGGTCATATCCATGGAAATCTCCAAAGAGTTTTTTTTTTTTTTTAATAGCCTCAAGCGTAGTAAGTACTTATGAATGAATGTTTTCAAAGCAAACCCGTTTCATCAGTAAGAAAAAAAAATGGGTTGGACGCATATGTCCATTTCTCTTTGGACGATAAAACTATACAAGTGCTTTATCAAGTATAACTCACGAAAATCTTGTTAATTTTCGTCAACTTTTCAACTTTTTGGCATCCCTGCTTTCAATAAAAAAGAAATGAAGGTACTATCATTTAGATATATTAACTCCCTATGCCCCCCTTCTGGATACCATCTGGATAGGATACCCTTTCTGCTTTAAATAAAAAAAATTAACTTATTGGCATCCCTGTTTAAAAAAAAAAATCGAGATATTATCATTCAAATATGATAGCTCCCTATCCCCTCCCTCTGGATACCACCTTGATAGGATGCCGTCTCTGCTTTAAATTCGAAAAAAAAAATTAACTTTTTGGCATCCCTGTTTTCAATAAAAAAATTGAGATATTATCATTTAAATAAAACCCCTCCCTACCCCCCCCCCCCTCTGGAAACGAACTTGATAGGATACCGTCTCAGATTTTAAATTTAAAAAAAAAAATAATTTACTTAATAATTAACTAGGTCACTATATGGTTCAAACAAACACGCAAAATAACGTTAAACAGCTTAGTGTACCTTGAAAAAAAATTGAGGGTATGAGTAAAGGGGTACAAAGACAACGCCAAAAATGTCGAAATTATTCAGATATACCTCATTGGAAAACTGAGTCATAGATTCGCCGTTGCATTCAATAAGATCCTAAGAATCTAATTAAAAGAGAGCACACACAAAAGCCAAATTAGATCAGTAGCCTATGAGAAATCGCAAAATACCCAAGACAATGAACACGTCCCAATGGGGGGTCCTGGGTCTCTCAAAATACTTCAATAATTTCCCAGGGAATTTGATATCATTTTCTTCCTTCTCCCCTTTAAATCAAAAAAATGATTATCTTTTTGGCATCCCTGCTTTCAATTAAAAAAAAAATGAGGTGTTATCATTTAGGAATGATAGCCCCCTATCCCCCCCCTATAGGCAATAATTTACAATTTTTTATAAATCATATTTTTGGGGTAACTTCCGTTTCAATCTTTAATTCCCCAACCCTTTACATAGCTTAGTCTATAGCTAAATTTTGTCTCAATAGAAGTTTTTTTTTTTTTGGGGGGGGGGGGGTAAAATTGCTTCAGAAAGAAGACGGTATTTTTTTTAATCTATCAGACGTTCAACAATTGGGTATTAAACATTAAAAAAATGTTATCTTAAAACAGCAAAAGAAAAAAAAATCTGCAAACATACAATCCATCTGTAGAAACAGTCTGTCGGCTATCAATTTCAAGAATCAAAATCCAACTGAAGGCTGCAGCTATATAGTAGTGAATATGTTCTATAAATCTATTCAACTTCAAAATAAAATTCCTGACTACGAATGATGTAAGAAATAGCAATGGGGAAACTGCATTGGAAATTATTTAAACTCATTTCATAGAGACGATACTTTTTGTTGCAACATATGAAGAACTGTGTATATTGCAATTGCATCTGTCTGGTTTTTATGCAAAGTAACAAAAGAGATGAAAATTAACGGTGAAGAATTATGGTATGCAAAGTAATATTTGGCAGGGAAAGTCACTGGTGATAAGTCGCTAGGGGTGGCACCGTGAATTAAGGCCGTATCCAGGGGCGGGGGTTACCCGGTTTGAACCCCCCCCCCCCAAAAACTTTTGGCCGAGTTGAAAATAAGTCGAAAATTAGTAAAACCTAGGTAAAAATCAGTAAAATTAGTCGATATCTGAGTCAAAATTTAGTAACCCCCCCCCCCGAAAAAGTCAAAAATTAGTACCCCCCCCCCCCCCCGAAAAAAAATCCTGGATCCGCCCTTGCCGTGATTGCTTGATTTTAGGGGATTTGGGGAACCAAATTTGTTTTCGGGGTGACGCATAGATTTTCGGGGAAATACCCAAAAAGTCGGGGATAGTGCATGTCCTGCTGGATTTCTTACCAGGAAAATCGAAATACTGAACCAAACGAGAAAGAAAATTTCCGACTTTGCCGTTGAAGCAATAAAGAATTGCCGCAAAATTAATTTAAAGTCAGCCGAACGCAGCCGCCTTTGCCGGCAGCGGCGTGCCTGCGGCATAGCGACACTTCGGTGGCGGTCGACCGGGCCTGTTGTTGGCGGCGTTCGGTCGATCTGCCGGTGCAGCGACGGGGTCTAATCTGCTGACGGTAGTTCAGACACTATGGCTTTTGGCCTTAGGCAAGGATTTCTTTGGCAGCGTAATAGCACTGCCTAAGTAAAGAACGATGTTGACACAATGTATTATTATTATTTTTTTGAAGGGGGGGGGGTTAGACCAGGGCACTTCGTGAAGAAGAATTTGTCGTAGAAACTTCAAAAGGGATCAACCTATTTGAAATTAAAGGGAATAGTGTCTTTTTTATAGTAAAAAACGATTGGAGGACATTCAAGTCCCTCCCACGCCCGTCATTTTCTAAAACACATCCAGTCAAAATTCTGAGATAGCCATTTTGTTCAGCGCAGTTTAAAGGTCCGTAAATTATGTCCTTGAGGATGACCCCCCTCATAGCCCTCACAGGCAGGGCTTTTATGTTATGGCCCGGGGGCATATAAGGTTTTAATAGAATGGGTGGTCGTATAAGCTTCGGAGGGGGCTTATGCATTGGTAATCAGAAGTTCTACTGCCCTTTCTAAGAGCAGCAGTAGTCGGGGGGAAGCTACCCTCTCCCACACGCTCGTCGTATTGTCCCAAAATTCACCCAAAGAAATTTTGAGATAGCAATCAGTAGTATCCCCCTAGACACTTTGACCGCAGCCCTCCCAGGATTCCGATCGCGGCCCATTGACTTCAAGGCATCCCTGTCAAGATTCCCACCCCTGGCAAAATTCCCATGACAGCACTGGCAAGATTCCCAGCCCTGACAAGATTCCCACGTGTATGCATATACTTAACTGGAGTGTGGTCAGGATAATAGAAAAGTAGTAATAATAGGAAATTCTAGATGGAACACCTAATCCCTCACACCTGTACAATATGGTCAGCAGGAAAAATTTCTACGAGAACCCTGTTTCTATTCCTCCACGATGTTTCTTTCTATTAAAAACCTTAGACGGTTTATGGAACATGTCCAATATTTCCCTTTAGAAACCACCATTTTTAGCACGTTAGACAAGTGGAGCTACCAGCCCCTCAATTCGTCACACTTGTGCAACGCAGTCACCGGTTCTATTAAAGGGAACAGAGTAGGCAAGACTCCCATGACACACCCCTCTGGACTCCAATGACGTCACAACACACCCCGTTTTATACGGTCAGGTGTAATATGCTTGACACATTTATATTTAACCTTGAGACAGGAACCCTTGGGGGAATCTCCACTTGTAACGTAGCGACAGCCCACACACTTTACGTAATGATTGTCCAACCATCACTGTCACGTAATACCTTTTCGACATTTTCATTTTTTGCCCGAAATGTTCAAAGCAGTTTTTTCTTTAACTTAATGGCGAAACACACTTTATGTAAGGCCAGTGCATCTTACGCAATGTCTGTATACATCAATGTTATATAATACCCTTTTTGGCAAACTATTTTTCGCTCGAAACGTTCAACGCTTTTTTGTCTTTCTTTAGTTGTTTGTTTTTTTCTTTAGTTCTTGACCCCGCCAGGACTCGAAAGGTCAATTTTCTTCCAACGGATTTGTGCCCTAACCGAGAGGACTACCAAGCCATTCCTAGTATTTTGTCCTACACATTATATTCTAAAACTACCCCATTGCGCAACACTTGAGATTCCCTATCCTTGGCACACGCTAAAACGACGTGTTACTCCCCAAATATGACACGCTCTCGGAGACAATTGCTCTCAAGGTATTTTTAGTAATTAATTAAAAAAACTTATTCCACAAAATAAGTTTTTCAAAGAAAAGTAAAGAACTCCATTAAACCAAAAATGAGCAAAAATCAAATAATCTACCAAGCGTGAACCTACCACAAATCAGCATCGATAAATAAATGAAACCCAAAACGAACAGAAGTTACAATAAATAACCGAGTCAAACCTCAAAACGAGCAGAAATAAACAGGAGTAGGGCTCAAAACCCCTGTGCCTTCCCAAGGCCGGAACATAATTTGCACTTTACTGCAAAAATAGAAATATTTTACTTTTATAGCTTCAATAAATCAAATAATATTAACATTTTGAATACTAAATATTAGTATATGTATATTAAACTGATAATACATATTCATTTGTATTTTTTTCAGTGAAGTGCAAATTATGTTATGGCCTTGTACTGATAATTATGTTATCAGTTTTAAACTTGCATTCAAAGTGTCAACATCAAAATTGGATATTATACGGACATTAATAATTCAGTAAGTTGTAGTGAACGAAATAAAAATTTCGCAATAGGGATTACTGCCGAATAATCCTGACATATATATATATATATGTATATATATATATATATATATATATATATATATATATATATATATATATATATATATATATATATATATATATATATATATATATATATATATATATATATATATATATATATATATATATATATATATATATATATATATATATATATATATATATATATATATATATATATAGTGTGCCAGGCTGTTTTTTATGTAACCCTAATTGACAAGCAGAAGAGGAGCAGTAGACCCGTGGTAGGTGCCGTTGTACCTGACGGGAGAGTCTCCCTTATATTGCGGGGATCAGGTTGAACGGTGGCTGACAATTCCCTTGTTTATTGGGGTTAAACTGGTTTCAAGCATGGGAGAGTATAATGCTTAATGCCGTGTTGAACTATATATCTCGATCAATGGCTGTCGGAATAAAGAGGAAAGTGTTTTTAAAACAAGCTGTGGATTTTTTTTATAGAGACTCGATTTTAAAGGCAAAAGAACTGTTAACCAAGGAGGCAAAACTGGCGATTTATTTAAGAAGTGCGTGCAAGATGAGGATAATTTAGTGGACATTGCTACGCTGCTTGTCGGCGTAGCGATATTCTGTGCATCCAAAAACATTTACTGACAAATGATTGCCTAAGCCTTTTCAAGTTATCGGACAGTCATACATTTTATTTTGTACCAGCAAAGTCTCGTCAACACGGGATGCCCTCTGGTGTACTAGCGATCGTATTTAGTTTTGCCGTTGATTCTGAGAGTCTTCATGCAGCTGAAAACTTTATGGCTATAAGGGTTGGGAACCTGGTGATGGTCAATGTTTACCTTCCTATAAACTACAGCGACGAAGAATCGGATAACCGATTCTCAAAAGCAGTGGAAGCACTTGCAAAGTGCCCCAAGGCTACTATGTTGTCCAAACTGAAATGCGTTATAATCGGAGATTACAACTGTAATCTAGTCGACAACTCGTCTCCTCGGTCCCAGCTGATCCTAAGTGCACTTGAAAGTCGGTATCGTATGCTCCCAAAAGACAAAGATTTCACATTTGTACATACTAGTGGTTCATTCTAAAATATAGACCATGTGGCATGCACACCAAATGTGAGTGGCACAGTGAGCGTACTAATGGGAAGTCACTCCACTGACCATATCCCGATTGAAGCATGTGCTAATGTGTGTATCCCAAAGTTCAAAAGTACTTCACAGTGGTATGAAATAAAAGATTGGTCAAAGGCCGACTTCCTGCTTTATCGGACAGTGCTGGACACGACGCTTCAGAAGATCAGCGTGCCATTTAGTCTACTACAAGCCAAGGTACATAGGAATTTCCAGGAAGCTAAAATACAGGTTAATGTTTTCTGTGTTGAAATCGGACACGCAATACTAACCGCAGAAAATGCTTCTATTCCCGTTAGGAAAATTCGTAAAGGAACTGAAATCCCGGGGTTCTCAAAGAATCAAGAGCTAGTGAAAGCATGTCCGGATGCTAAGTTCTGGTTCTCAGTGTGGAGGGAAAGTGGCCGTCCTAAATTTGGTGTGCTGAATTGTCCTCGTGTACACACAAAACATAAATTCGAGAAAGCCCTCAAGCAGCGCCGCGTGAATTTGAAAAATGACTACACAGAGAGAGTAATTAATGATCCAAGTCGTTTATTGAAAGACCGCATTAAATATCGCCCAAACACGCCTAAGTCCATGCCTAGTGATCCAAATGACTTGTGAGCTTACTTTACGAGCGAATTTAGTGCCCCGAATCCCAGTGTAGCTAGACCGTATATCGAAAAACTTGAATCTGTGCTATCACACTCGAGTTTTCCAGACTTTACCATATCTGTTTCTGATGTAACTGCAAATGCCTATAGGTTGAAAAAGAAAAAATCACGTGGAGTTGACGATTTTTGTGCACTTTACCTTGTGAACGGTACTCGTATGCAATGAAATGTTTTGTATGAAATGTTAACATTATTGTACCAGATAATATTCTTAGTTGCTTTTGTACCCGATGTTTTCTGTACAGGGCAACTTACGGCCATCCTGAAAAAAGGGAAGCCAGCTAACCTATGCTCCTCGTATCGCCCAATTACTGTGTCGCCGGTTTTATGCAAGCTTCTAGAAATGCTTGTATTGTCAAATGTTAGACACTGTTGCCAAATGCCAATCCACCAGTTTGGTTTTACGGTGGGGCGCGATTGTGCTGATGCTCTGTTCACCCTTGCTGTTATTATGTCTGATTCTGAGGCAACGGGTGATCCACTTGTTATTGGCTCTTTTGATGTGAGACCGGCTTTTGACTCGTCGGTGCACGCGCAGATCCTTCTAGAATCGTATAAACAAGGGCTAAATTTGTGCATTGTCAGTGTTATATTATCATAGGCAGCGCGCTAGCGCTGCCTAAGTAAAGAACGATGTGGGCAAAATGTGTTTTTTTTCCACCCGGGCACTTCGTATCGAAGGAGTTGTCGTAGAAACTTCGAAAAGGGCTCATTCGATTTGAAATTGGAGTGGCTAGTGCCATTTTCAATAGTCAAAAGTGATTGGAGGGAAACTAGCCCCCCGCACGCCCATTATTCCCCCAAACACAACGCAACAGAATTTTGAGATATCCATTTTGTTAAGCGTAGTTGATTTCCAGATACAATAAATGTTTTTTTGGAGGACAATCCCCCACAACCCTCAGGGCAGGGGTTTTGATTTATGCCCTGGGGTCATAACGGTTTTTATAGAAGGCGTTGCCGTTGAAACTTCAAAACAGGCATATTCCATTGGACATTTAAAGGGCTAGCACCCTTTTTAATAGTTGAAAGTGATTGGAGGGCAACTAGCCCCCCCCCCCCCAAGCCCATCATTTCCCCAAAAAAATCCAAACAAAATTTTGATAAATCCAATTTTTTAAGCGTAGTTGATTTGCATGTATAAAATATTTTTTTGAGGAGGAAACACCCCCACAAACCAAAGGGGACGGGTTGTAAGTTAAGCCCTGGAGGCATTTAAGGTCTTTATAGAAGGCGTTGTCGTAGAAACTTCAAAAAAGGCTCATTCAATTGGACATTCAAAAGGCTAGTACCATTTTTAATAGTTGAAAGTGATTGGAGGGAAACTAGCCCCCCACGCCCATCTTTCCCCCAAACACATCCAATCAAAATTTTTATATAGACTTTTTGTTCAGCGTAGTTGATTTCCAGATAGAAAATATGTTTTTGAGGAGGACACTCCTCCACAACCCTCAGGGCAAGGGTTTTAAGTTATGCCCTGGGGGCATGTAAGGTTTTTATAGAAGGCGTTGTCGTAGAAACTTCAAAACAGGCTCATTCGATTGGAAATTCAAAGGGCTAGTACCATTTTTAATAGTCGAAAGTGATTGGAGGGCAATTAGCCCCCTCCCCACGCCCATTATTCCTCCAAACACATCCAATAAAATTATATATAGCCATTTTGTTCAGCGTAGTTGATTTTCAGATAGAAAATGTATTTTTGAGGAGGACACTCCCCCACATCCCTCTGGGCAAGAGTTTTAAGTTAAGCCCTGGGGGTATATAAGGTTTTCGAAGAAGGCGTTGTCGTAGAAACTTCAATAAAAGCTTATTCGACTGGAAATTCTAAGGGCCAGTGCCCTTTTTAATAGTCGAAAGTGATTGGAAGGCAACTATTCCCCCCCCCCCCCCCCAAACCCATCATTCCCCCAAACACATCCAATAAAAATTTGTAGATAGCCATTTTGTTCAGGGCAGTTGATTTCCAGATAGAAAACATATTTTTCAGGAGGACACTCCCCCACAACCCTCAGGGCAAGGATTATAAGTTATGCCCTGGGGGCATATAAGCTTTTATTGAAATCTCTGTCGTAGAAACTTGAAAAATGGCTCATTTGATTGGAAATTCAAAGGGCTGGTGCCCTTTTTAATAGCTGAAAGTGATTGGACGGTAAAAAACCCCCCTCTCACGCCCACCTTTTCCCCAAACATATCCATTCAAAATTTTCAGATAGCCATTTTGTTCAACGTAGTTGAAAGCTCTTGAAATTAGGTCTTTGAAGATGACAACCCCCTCTCAGCCCTCAGGACAAGTATTGTAAGTTATGCCCTGGGGGCATATAAGGTTTTTTTTTTATAGAAAGCATTGTCATAGAAGCTTCAAAAAGGGCTCATTCGATTAGAAATTGAAATGGCTTGTGCCCTTTTTAATAGTCGAAAGTAATTGGAAGGCAACTAACACCCCTTCCATGCCCACCATTTCCCCAAACAGGACTAATCAAAATTTTGAAATAGCCATTTTGTTCCACGCAGTTAAAGTTCAGGAAATTATACCTTTGAGCAGGACAATCCGCTCACAGTCTTCAGGGCAAGGGTTATAATTTATGCCCTGGGGGCATATAAGTTTTTATTGAAATCTTTTTCGTAGAAACTTGAAAAATGGCTCATTCGATTGGAAATTCAAAGGTCTAGTGCCCTTTTTAATAGTCGAAAGCGATTTGAGGGCAACTAGCTCCCCTTCCTCAAACACATCCAATCAATATTTTTAGATAGCCATTTTATTCAACGCAGTTGAAAGTTTTGGAAATTAGTTCTTTAAGGATGAAAACCCATCCCCTCCCACAACCCTCAGGGCAAGGGTTGTAAGTTATGCCCTGGGAGTATGTAAGGTTTTTATTGAAATTGATGTTGTAAAAACATCCAAAAGGGCTCATTCAATGAAAAATTAAAAGGGCTATTGCCCTTTTAATAGTTGAAAGTGTTTGAAGGGCAAATAACCCCCCTCTCACGCCCACCCTTTCCCCAAACACATCCAATCAAAATTTTGAGATATCCATTTTGTTCAACGTATTCAAAGGTTCTGGAAATTAGGTCTTTTAGGATGATAACCCCATCAGAGCTTTCAGTGCAAGGGTTGTAAGTTATGCCCTGGAGGCATATAAGGTTTATATAGAAAGTTGTTGTAAAAATTTCAAAAGAGGCTCATTTGATTGGAAATTGATATTGCCCTTTTTAATAGTCGAAAGTGAGTGGAGAATAATTAACCCCCTTCTTACGCCCTCCATTTCCCCAAACACATGCAATCAATAGATCGCTATTTTGTTCAACGTAGTTGAAAGTTCTGGAAATTATGTACTTAAGGATGACAAACCCCCAGAGCCCCCAGGGCAAAGGTTGTAAGTTATGCCCTGGGTGTATATAAGGTTTTTGACGATAGAGTTGTCGCAAAAACTTCAAAAGGGGCTCATTCAATTGGAAATTGAGAGGGATAGTGCCCTTTTTAATAGTTGAAAGTGATTGGACCGTAACTAACCCCTTTCTCACGCCCACCATTCCCCCAAACACATCCAATCAAAATTTTCAGATAGACATTTTGTTCAACGTAGTAGAAAGTTCTGGAAATTAGGTCTGTAAGGACGACAACCCCCCCCCCCCCCCAGCCCACAGGGCGAGGGTTGTAAGTTATCCCCGGGGGGCATATAAGGTTTTTATTGAAATTTTTGTCGTAGAAACTTCAAAAGGGCTCATTTGATTGGAAATTGAAAGGGCTAGTGCCTTTTTTAATAGTTGAAAGTGATTGAAGAAAGGCTAACGCCCACCACTTTCCCAGACACATCCAATCAAAATTTTGAGATAGCCATTTTGTTTAACGTAGTTGAAAGTTCTGGAAATTAGGTCTTAGAGGATGACAACCACCCTCACAGCCCTTAGGGCAAGAGTTGTAATTTATGCCCTGGGGGAATATAAGGTGTTTATAGAAAGTGTTGTCGTAGAAACTCAAAAAGGGCTCATTTGATTGGAAGTCAAAAGGCATAGTGCCCTTTTTAATAGTCGAAAGTGATTGGAAGGCTTGACATTTTTATAGTAAAGATCGATGTGGGTGTAATGTGTTATTTTTTGTTGTTGTTGTTGTTGTTTAGACCAAGGCAGTTTGTATAAAAGGAGTTATCGTAGGAACTTCGAAAAAGGCTCATTCGATTGAAAATAGAAAGGGCTGATTTCTTTTTAAAAGTCGAAAGTGATTGGAAGAAAACTAATCCCCCTACCACGCCCCCCCACCCCTTTTAATTTAAGTTTAAAAAATAAAAGTTGCCATAAGATTAAATCAAAATGCACTATGTTAATGCTAATTCCCGATAAGGCATCTCAGCAGTATCCCAAGAATGACTGAGGGTTTTATGTTCAAACTTTTGGGGCTGCTTCTGCTCCTAAAATTTAACCAAATCAAAATAGCGTAAGTGTATCCAAGCTATCAAAGAGAGTAAACAGATTTTTTTGCGAATGGTATCAAGTTTTCCGTTTCAGGTCAACTAGACGAGGTATGAAACTAAATTAAACACTTCTTCTTGTGTCCAGATTTTTAAGAGGGTGTATATTGTTAAAAGTTGCTGAATTTTTTTCTCCAGCATACAAATAGCAGGCCAAACTATACATCTTTAAAAAAACGAAAATATTTAAAGTATTATTTTCTTTTTCTCTGAAAAGAATATGTCAATATAAAATGAACAGAAATTAATTAAAAAAAACTTTTTCCACAAAATAAGATTTTCTAAGAAAAGCAAAGAACTCCATTAAACCAAAAATGAGTAAAAATCAAATCAAATAATCTACCAAGCGTGAAACTACCACAAATCAGCATAGATAAATAAATGAAACTCAAAACGAACAGAAATTACAATAAATAACCGAGTCAAACTGAAAACGAGCAGAAATTGGGCTCAAAACCCTTATGCCTTCCCAAGGCCAGAACATAATTTGCACTTTACTGAAAAAAATACAAATGAATGTGCATTGTCAGTTTAATATACATATACTGATATTTAGAAATCATAATTGTTAATATTATTTGATTTATTAAAGTTATAAAAGTAAAAACATCTATATTTTTTTCAGTAAAGTGCGAATTATGTTCTAGCCTTGGGATGGCATAGGGGTTTTGAGCCCAAATTATGTTGATTTCTGTTCGTTTTCAGTTTGATTCGTTTATTTATTTTAATTTTTGTTCGTTTTCAGTTTGATTTATTTATCGATGCTGATTTGTGGTAATTTCACCCTTGGTAGATTATTTGATTTTAATTTTGCTCTTTTTTTGTTTAATGGAGTTCTTAACTTTTCTTTGAAAAACTTATTTTGTGGAAAAAGTTTTTTTTAATTAATATATACAAAAACCTTAGAGCGCAAATCAAAATACCTTCAAATCTGGTCGGATCTGCTGTTTTACCAGTCCGTAAAGGAGCCAGACAAGGTTAGGTTGTATCTCCAAGTTTTTACAACAAAAGGGGCGTTTTTTAACTCATCAATGTGCTAAGATATTACATCTTTTGTAAGAAAACGCTTAAATGAAATCTTTGAACAAAGATTTTTAATCATTCTGCTCTGATCAGCGGTCTGAGAACAATGATGAGAAGATCATCAAAGTTCTCTCATCATTGTTCTATATGGCAGAACAGTGGCGGTCTTCACACTTTTTTCTAACATCATTGAGCTGTAAGATCTTAGAAAAAGATGAGTTAAAAACGATAACTTTTGCAGAAAGATGTAAGATCTTAGTGCTAAAAAACAGGCCTAATAGTGTTCTGCCAGCGCAAGCCCAAGTAGCTACTTCTTGTGTTTCAAAAGGGATAGATGTTTCATTGAAGACGTATGCTGACGACTTGCTTAATTTGAACAGGTCCGCTGATCGACTATCGAAGAATTTTGATGTGTTGAATAGGGAATACAATATAGTAGGTTTGTCGTTTAATGTGTCAAAATCTGCCATCTTGTTTTTCAATGTGAAGCATTGTAAAGAAGAAATCCCTTTGGGCGATTCAATTGTGAAACCATCTGAGAGTATTACTTACCTTGGTTTACCAATCGGTCGAAGCCTCCACTCCACCGGGACGCTGCTTTTACGCCAAGTAGAAGTGTAAGTCCGGATTGTTTAGGGGTCAATTATTGGTAATAGACACCGATTCCGCCATGCGCACTGTAATAGCACCTTTTTGGAAATACCTGTCGTCCGCCCAATGTGCAAAAGTAAAAGTTCTGTTTTTTCGATTCGCTAAGTTCCTTCTGACACTTCCACCATGGGCAAGTAACACCTATATCATGGGTACTTATAGTGTATCCGATACAACAGTCTGTGTTAACCGTGTCGCCGAGAATTTTTGAAAAACGCTAAGGGAAGAGCTAAACCGTTGATGGTAGTTTTAGAAATGTACATCAAATATATTTGGTGATGTTCCCTAGTGTGACTTTTCTTTTCTTTTTCCTTTGTTATGCTCCGTTTTAATTCCATGTGAATTTTCGGGCAATAAATTTACTTACTTACTTACTAACCTTGGGACGGCATAGGGGTTTTGAGCCCTACTCATGTTAATTTCTGCTCGTTTTGAGTTTGACTCGGTTATTTATTGTAATTTCTGATTGCGCTGCCTATGATAAAAATCTAATGGGTGCTTAAATTGTGTAAACTCTTCACTAGTCCTAAATAATAAATCTTAAAAACACAGACCTTGTAAATAAAAGTTTTGTTATTTCAAACCAACTTACAAACAACATTAAAAACATAGAAAAAAGCAGTTAAAAAACACGACAGACCAAAATAAAACCTGAAAAGAAGCTTATCGTAATATCTGAAAAAACTATCTATTATTGAAAAACACACCCTAGCATACAATACCAGGAGGGATATCGTTTATATTAGATGCAAATTTATTCCATATTAAGAACTTTTAAGGAAAATACCCCGTTTTCTTTGAGGCAAACTTATGAATAATTCACATTATCCTGACAATACAAGGCTGCCCCCGCACCATTAACAATCATTTTGAGGGGGCAAGCTGATATTAGTGGTACATTTAAACTATATTAAGAGGTATTTTTGCAAGACTTTTAACGAAATGCATCGTTTCTAAGACAGAAATGTTAGATATCAGTCCTCCTCTACCGAAAGATTTTTAATTAATGCCTCCCGACTTATCTTTAAGCTGCAGAGTTTACTAGTCCAAGGCAAAGCATGCAACAATGCCACACTCCTACTGCTCTGTGGCACCCCTCCGACATCGCCCCATCTCCCCTAAGACATCTTTCAGGCATTTATTGTTAAAAATTATACATTTAAATCCTTAATTAATTTTTTGCAACCCAAGCCTGTCACGATATCCCACGAAACAGTCCACACCGCCATGATATTACCCCCCCCCCCTCTCCATCATCCACACTGAAACCAGCCGTCATCATATTTAGAGCATTTTCAACCCTTTCTCACGGAAAATAAGCTAGTGAATCTAAATTAAACAGTGTTTTTTACTTGAACACGGAGAAGTCGCCCATTTCTTTGCTAGAGAGTGATACTTCAAGCATTTCACCCCACAACGGCAAAATTTCACTGCTATGTGGCACCCCGTCTGACATCGCCCCATCCCCCAAGATATAATTCAGTTATTTCTGGTTAAAAATTGTACTTCGACCCTCTGATTCAAGTTTTTGCAATTCCAAACCTATCATAATAGCCTAAAAAAATGCTCCACATAATCACACCTTTACACACCAGCCCCCCCCCGCAATCTACATGGCACGACCCCTCTGCCCCCTAGGACATTTTCAACCTTTTTGCTCCGAAAATAAGCTATTAAATCTCATTAAACAGAATATTTTTGAACAGTTAAATCCCGTGATTCAACTTTTTGCAACCCAAGCCTGTCACGATATCCCACGAAACAATCCAAACCACCATAACATTACCCCCCCCCCCTCTCCATAATCCATACTGACACCAGCCCTCATCATCTTTAGAGCATTTTCAACCCTTTCTCACCGAAAATAAGCTAGTGAATCTAAATTATCCAGTGTTTTTTACTTGAACACTGAGAAGTCACCCATTTTTTTTATAGAGAGTGATACTCCAAGCAATTCATGCCACATTGGCACGCTATTACTGATCTGTGGCATCCCCTCTGACATTGTCCCATCTCCACCAAAACAATTTTTGAATCATTTCTTGTTAAAAATTATTCTTCAACCATCTGATTCAAATTTTTGCAATACCAAGCCTTTCATATTAGCCCCCAAAACATTCCACACCACCATGGCATTACACACCAGCCCTTCCCCCCCCCCGTCATGCACATGGCACCATCCCACCACCTCCTTGGACATATTGAACCTTTTTGCTCTGAAAATAAGCTAATGAATCTAAATTAATCAGTGTTTTTTTACTTGAATACCGAGAAGTCACCCATTTCTTTGCTAGAGAGTGATACTCCAGGCAATTCACACAACAATGACATTACTTGATTGCCCCCTGACATCACGTCATCATTTCTAAGACATTTTTCAGTCATTTCATAATACAAATTATACATTTAAATCCCGTGATTCAACGTTTTGCAACCCAAGCCTATCATGATGCCCTATAAGACACTGCCCACCACCAAGGCATTACACCCCTTCTCCCTCCGTCATGCAATACAATATACGGCTGCCCCATAACAGTCCTTTTGAGAGAGCGAGCTGATACTAGTGGTAAATTTAAACCATATTAAGAGTTATTTTTGAAAAACTTTTAACAAACTGAATCGTTTCTTAGACAGGAATGTTAGGTTGTAGTCCCCTCTAGCAAAAAATTCAATTAATTCCTCCCGTCTTATCTTTATTCTCTAAGTGTACTAGTCCAAGGCAACGCATGCAACAATGTCACACTATTACTGCTCTCTGGCAACGCTCTGACATAAAACCATCTCCCCCAAGACATCTTTTATGTATTTCTTGTTAAAATTGTACATTTAAATCCCGTGGTTCAACTTTTTGCAGCCCAAGCCTATCATGAGACCCCACAAAACACTCCAGACCACCATGGCATTACACCCCCCTCCATCATCAACACTGGCACCAGCCCTAATCTTCTTTAGAGCATTTTCAACCCTTTCTCACCGAAGATTAGCAAGTAAATCTAAATTAAACAGTGTTTTTTTACTTGAATACCGAGAAGTCGCCCATTTCTTTGCTATAGAGTGATACTGCAAGCATATCATCCCACAATGGGACACTATTACTGCTCTTTGGCACCTCCTCTGACATCACCCATCCCCCCACGACATCCTTTAGGCATTTCTTGTTAAAAATTATACTTCAACCCACTGATTAAAGTTTTTGCAATCCCAAGCCTATCATAATAGCCTCCGAAACACTCTACACAACCACACCTTTAAAGACCAGCTCCCCCCCCCTCGAAATCCACGTGGCACCACCCCTCAGTCCCCTAGGTCATTTTCAACCATTTCGCTCAGAAAATAAGCTAGTAAATCTCATTAAACAGTATATTTTTGAACATCAGGAAGTCGTCCGTTTCTTTACTAAAGAGTGATACTCCAATGAAGTTATGCAACATTGAAACACTATTACTGCTCTCTGACATCCCTTATGGCATTGCCCCATCTCCCCCAAGACACTTTTTCGGTCATTTCTTTTTTTATTTTATCCGTCAACCGTCTAATTCAAGTTTTTGCAATCCCAAACCCATCACAATAGCCTCAAAAGCCCTCCACACCACCCTGACTTTACACACCAGCCCCTCCCCCTCCGTCATCCACATGGCATCCTCTCACCTCCCCCTAGGACATTTTTAACCTTTTCGCTCCGAAAATAATCTAGTGAATATAAATTAAACAGTGTTTTTTACTTGAAAACCGAGAAGTCACCCACATCTTTGCTAGAGCGTGATACTCCAAGCTTTTCATCCCACAATGGCACGCTATTACTGCACTGTGGCACCCCCTCTGACATCGCCCCATCCAACCAAGACATCTTTCAGTTAACAATTATGCTTTTAAATCCCCCTGATTCAAGTTTTTGCAAGCCAAGCCCATGTTTATAACCTTGCAACTGAGCCCGTTTAATTGAAACCTCATTCCAGAGAACCCCCAATTTTAGCATAACCTCCTTTTGTATCATTCATCACGCAACCCAGGGGGGGGGGGAATTTTTCAGCAAAAATATCAAAACGCGCGAAAGGGAAATTTTATTTCGAAAAATTATTGTTCCCACCCACCCCTAGAAGACTTCCCAGGATTCCAGGAGTTCTAATATTTCTTCAGTATTGGCAAGATTCTTACCCTTTTTTTGGCACATTGTTTTTCTGGAAGATCCCCAGGATTTCTGTGACCAGGTCTAATATGGATGACGCCGTCATATGTCACAAGCCATATTCCAGGAGCCTATGGAGAATCCCCAAGCATGGCAAACACGTGGGAGCAGCGTAATAACGGTGCTCATCTTACACAATGACACCTAATGGGAGAGGTTGGAATATAATTGGGTCATCATGAAAGAAGAGTAGGTAGCCAAACCGTTAAAAAGTATACTTATGAGGCAGAGCGGAATGACACTGTGACACTGTTTTCACAAACATCTGAGGTCAATTTTGAGTAAGGTCATCTTAGGACTCGAGGATTTTAAACAGTTTTTAACCATATTTTAGGAGTTGGACTCAGCATGTTGGATCGGCCTTGTAAGATACTTATACAAAATTAAAAAAATTTATCTGGGTGGTTGTCAGAGGATACGAGCAATAATCTAAAAGCTGAAGTGGTCCCTTGAGGGTACATGTCATCCTCCCCCCCCCCCCCGAAAAAAATAACCAGTCATTTTGAGAAATGACAACGGCCAAGGCAAAGGGTGTATTATAATGGTACAAGTGTTGTACTGAAAAAAAAAGCTTTGTTTCTGCCAATTCAATTAATTCGTACTTTAAACCACAGTAAGTGCATTAAGTGGTCAGGTATTGCAAAAGTGTTTACAGTTAAAATATTAAATTAAAAGAAAAATATTAATATTAGTTATTATTATATATTAATTTTTGTTAATATTAAAAGAATATTAATGGTCACGTGCCCTTGGTAGTGCGTTCTGGTATAGCTCCCCGTCCATCCAATTCCCTACTTAATCAGCCCCCCGTTACAGAGCAGCCCACAGCACGACCCCAAACTTTTAAAAACTGCAAGATAATTTGCTGACGATAGTTCAGACACTTGGCCTTAGGCAAGGATTTCTTAGGCAGTGCAATAGCGCTGCCTAAGTAAAGAACGATGTTGGCCCAATGTATTATTCTTTTTCTTTTTTTTGGGGGGGGGGGGGTTCTAGACCAGGGCACTTCGTGAAGAACTATTTCTCGAAGAAACTAAAAAAGGGAATCAAACTATTTGAAATTGAAGGGGATAGTGCCTTTTTTAATAGTAAAAAGAGTCAAAAGTAATTGGAGGACAATTAAACCCCTCCCATGCCCATCATTTCCCCAAACATATCCAGTCAAAATTTTGAGATAGCCATTTTGTTCAGCGCAGTTGAAAGGTCCGTAAATTATGTCCTTGAGGATGATCCCCCAATAGCCCTCAGGGTATGGCTTTTATGGTATGTCCTGGGGGCATATAAGGTTTTTATGGAATGGGTGGTCGTATAAGCTTCAGAGGGAGCTTAAAGTATTGATAATCAGAAGTTCTACTGCCTTTTTCTAAGAGCAGCAGTGGTTGTGGTGGGGGGGGGGGGGAGCTACCCTCTCCCGTAAACTTGTTGTATTGTCCCAAAATTCACCCAAAGAAATTTTGAGATAGCAATCAGTAGTATCCCAATTGACACTTTGACCGCAGCCCTCCCAGGATTCTGACCTCAGCCCTCCAACGTCAAAGCATCCCTGGTGAGAATCCCACCCCTGACAAAATTCCCATGACAGCACTGGCAAGATTCCCACCCCTGATAAGATTTCCTCGCATAAGCATATAATTAACTGGAGTGTGGTCGGATAATAGAAAAGTAGAAATAATAGGTAATTATTGATGAAGCCCCACATTTGTACATAGTGGTCAGCTGGAAAGATTTCTACAAGAACCCTGTTCCTGTTCCCCCGCGATGTTTTGTTCTATTAAAACCCTCAGACGGCCATTATGGAACATGTCCAATATTTCCCCTTAGCAACCGCCATTTTTTAGCACATCATATAAGTGGAGCTACTAGCCCCTCAAGCCGTCACATCTGTGCAGCACGGTCACTGGTTCTATTAAAGGGAACATAGTTGGCAAAACTCGCATGACACACCCCTCTGGACTCCAATGACGGCACACATGTCCCGTTTCAAACGGTCAGGTGTAATATGCTTGACGCAATTTTATGTAGCCTTGTGACGGGAACCCATGGGGGAATCCCTGCTTGTAACGTAATGACAGCACTGGGTTGTGTGATGGCTCCTGGGTTTCGCGATGGCTGAGACAAAAGGAGACTATGCAAAAATTGGGGGTTCTGTTGAATGAGGGTTCAGTTAAACGAGCTAAGTTGCAAAGTTATAAACATGGATTTAGTTTTTGAGAACTTGAATCACGGGATTTAAAGGCGTAATTTTTAACAAGAAATGCCTGAAAGATATCTTTATGGGATGGTGCGATGTCAGAAGGGGTGCCACAGTGCAGTAATAGTGTGCAATTGGGCGCACGAAATGCTAGGAATATCACTCTCTAGCAAAGAAATGGGCAACTTCTCACTATTCAAGTTAAAAAAACTCTTTAATTTAGATTCCCTTGCTTATTTTCGGGGAGAAAGAGTTGAAAATGCTCTAAAGATGATGAGGGCCGATGTCAGTGTGGATGATGGAGGGAGAGGGGGTGTAATGCTACGGTGGTGTGCAGTGTTTTGTGGGGTATCATGATAGGCTTGGGTTGCAAAAAGTTGAATCACGGGATTTAAATGTATAATTTGTATAATGAAATGAATGAATAATGTCTTAGAAATGAAGATGTGATGTCAGGGGGACAGTCAAGCAATGTCATTGTGGTGTGAACTGCTTGGAGTATCACTCTCTAGCAAAGAATTGGGTAACTTCTTGGTGTTCAAGTAAAAAAAACCTTTCTAATTTAGTTTCACTAGCTTATTTTTGAAGCGAAAAGGTTGAATATTTTCTAGGGAGAGGTGGGATGGTGCCATTTGGATGATGGAGGGGGCTGGTGTTTAATGCAAAACAAAGGAAGTCCGACAAATTAAAAAAATATCAATAGCAAACTGTAGAAATCAAGTAACATTCACTAAGGAAGTTTAGCTCTAAATTAGCTCTAATATCAGCCCGTCTTCTGGAAATAATTGCTAGGAAAGGCGATAGGGGGTAGCCGTAAAAATCCAGCTTCAGATTCTTGTTTTAAAAATTGTTTTAACAAGATTTTTTATTTATAGTCAATTTCAACTCTAATTCCTGGTGCTTCCAATATGCTGGGTTCAACTCCTAAAATATGGTAAATATCTGTTTAAAAAATTCTCGAGTGCTAGTATATGCTTAGTCAAAATTTCCCTCAGATGTGTGAAAACAGTGTGGAAGTGCTATTCCGCTCTGGCCCATAAGTATACTTTTTAACAATTTAGGTAAATACTCTTCTCGCACGATGACCCACTGATCTTCCAACCTCTCCCATTAGGGGTCATTGCATAAGATGAGCACCGTTATTACGCTGCTCCCACGTGTGTGCCGTGCATGGGGATTCCCCATGGGCTCCAGGAGTCTAGCTTGTGACATACGATGGCGTCATCCATGTTAGACCTGGTCACGGAAATCCTGGGAATCTTCCAGAAATACAATGTGCCAAAAACTGGGTAGGAATCTTGCCAATACTGAAGAAATATCAGAACACCTGGAATCCCGGGAAGGGATTCTACCCCTGCCAGGGGTGGGTGGAAACAATAATTTCTCAAAATAGAATTTCCCCTTTGTGCGTTTTGATATTTTTGATGAAAAAATACCTCCCCCTGGGCTGCGTGAGGGTTGAGACAAAAGGAGGCTATGCAAAAATTGGCGATTCTGTTGAATAAGGGCTCAGTTAAACGGGCTCAGTTGCAAAGTTATGAACATGGGCTTGTCTTGCGAAAAGTTGAATCACGGGATTTGAAGGCGTAATTTTTAACAAGAAATATCTGAAAGATGTCTTTGGGGGACGGGGCGAAGTCAGAGGGGGTGCCACAGTGCAGTAATAGTGTGCCAATGTGGGATGAAGTGCTTGGAGTATCAATCTCTAGCAAAGAAATGGAAGACTTCTTGGTGTTCAATTAAAAAACACTTTTTAACTTAGATTCACTAGCTTATTTTCGGTGAGAAAGGGTTGGAAATGCTATAAAGATGATGAGGGCTGGTGCCAATGTGGATGAAGGAGAGAGAAGGGTGTAATTTCATGATGGTGTGGAGTGTTTTTTGGGGCATATGATAGGCTTCGGATGCAAAAAGTTGAATCACGGGATTTAAATGTATAATTTTTAACAAAAATACTTGAAAGATGTATTGAGGGAGATGGGGTGATGTCGGAGGGATGCCACAGAGAAATGATAGTGTGGCATTGTTGCATGCATTGTCTTGGACTAGTACTCTAGAGCTTAAAGATAAAGCGGGAGGCATTAATTGAATTTTTCGGTTGAGAGGGACTAAAATCTAACATTCGTGTTTAAGAAAAGATTCATTTCGTTAAAAGTTTTTCAAAAAACCTCTTAATATGGTTTAAATATACCACTAATATCAGCTCGCTCTCTCAAAATTATTGTTAGGGGGTGGGGGGCAGCCATATTTTGTATTGGATGACGGAGGGAGGTGGTGTAATGCCATGGTGGTGTGGAATGTTCTGTTGGGTATCATGACAGGCTTGGGTTTCAAAAAGTTGAATCACGGGATTTAAATGTATAATTTTTATTATGAAATGACTGAAAAATGTCTTAGAAATGATGACGTGATGTCAGAGGGGCGGTCAAGTAATGTCATCACGGTTTGAATTGCTTGGAGTATCGCTCTCTAGCAAAGAAATGGCTGACTTCTCGGTATTCAAGTGAAAAACACAGTTTTATTTAGATTCACTAGCTTATTTTCGGAGCAAAAAGTTTGAATATTTCCTAGGAGGAGGTGGGATGGTGCCTTATGGATGACGGAGGGGGGGGGGCTGGTGTGTAATGCCATGGTGGGGTGTAATGTTTTTGAGGCTATTATGATAGGTTGGGGATTGCAAAAACTGGAAGCAGAGGGTTGAAGTATAATTTTTAACAGGAAATGACTAGAAAGGTGTCTTTGGGGAGATGGGGTGATGTCAGAGGGGATGCCACAGAGCAGTAATAGTGTGCCAATATTGCACGAATTTATTGGAGTATCGCCCTTTAGCAAAGAAATGGGCGACTTCCCGATGTTCAAAAATATACTGTTTAATGAGATTCTTTAGCTTATTTTCGGAGCAAAATGGTTGAAAATGTCCTAGGGGGTGAAGGGTGGTGCCAAGTGGAGGTCGAGGGGTGGGGGCGGGCTATTGTGTAACGGTGTGATGGTGTGGAGTGTTTCGGAGGCTATTTTGATAGGCTTCGTATTGCAAAAACTTGAATCAGAGGGTTGAAATATAACTTTTAGCAAGAAATTACTGAAGGATGTCGTGGGGGATGGAGCAACGTCAGAGGGGGTGCCACAGAGCAGTAATAGTGTGCCATTGTGGGATAAAATGCTTGGAATATCACTCTCTAGCAAAGAAATGGGCGACTTCTCGGTGTTCAAGTAAAAATCTCTGTTTTATTTTGTTTCACTAGCTTGTTTTCGGTGAGAAAGGGTTGAAAATGCTCTAAAGATGATTAGTGCTGGTGCTAGTGTAGATGATGGAGGGGTGGGGGGTGTAGTACCATGGTGGTATGGAGTGTTTTTTGGGGTATCATGATAGGGTTGGGTTGCAAAAAGTTGAATCACGGGATTTAAATATATAATTTTTAACAAGAAAGGCCTGAAAGATATCTTGGGGGAGATAGGGTTATGTTGGAGGGGTGCCAGAGAGCAGTAATAGTGTGGCATTGTTGCATGCGTTGCCTTGGACTAGTACACTCTAAAGATTAAAGATAAAGCGGGAGGCACTAATGGAATTTTTTGGTCGAGAGGGACTAAAATCTAACATTTCTGTCTAAGAAACGATGCATTTCGTTAAAAGTTTTTCTAAAATACCTCTTAATATGGTTTAATTGTACCACTAATATCAGCTCACTCTCTCAAAATGATTGTTAGGGTGCATGGGCAGCCGTATATTGTCATAATAGTGTGAAATATTCATAAATTTAACTAAAGGAAAACAGGGTATTTTCCTTAAAAGTTCCTAATTGGGCATACATTTTCATCTATCATCAACCATATCCTGTTGGTATTGGCTAGGATGTGTTTTTCTATAATAGATGGTTATTTTGCATATATTATGAAAAGCGTTTTTTCACGTTTTATTTTTTGCCGTGTTGTTTAACTGAATTTTTCTATATTTTTAATATTACTTGTAAGTTGGTATGAAATAATAAAACTTTTATTTACGAAAGTTATGTTTTCAAGATTTGTTGTTTAGGACTAGTAAAGAGTTTACACAATTTAAGCACCTCTTAGTCTTTGATTACTAAAAATAACTTGAGAGCAATTGTCTCCGAGAGCGTGTCAAATTTGGGCAGTAACACGTCGTTCTAACGTGTACCAAAAATGGGAATCTTAGGTGTCACCTAATAGATTAATTTTAGAATTTAATGAGTACTACAGAGTATTAGGAATAGCTTGTTGGCCCTCTCGGTTAGGGCACAAATCCGTTAGAAGAAAATGACCTTTCGAGTCCTGGCGGGGTCAAGAACTATAGAAAAAAGAAACAACTAAAGAAAGACAAAAAAGCGTTGAACGTTTCGAGCGAAAAATAATATGCCAAAAAGGGCCGAAATTGCGTAAGATGCGCTGGCCTTACATAAAGTGTATGCCACCTTTAAATTAAAGAAAGAAAAAATGCCTCGAGTATTTTGGGCGAAAAATAAAAATGTCGAAGAGGTAAGACGTGACAGTGATGGTTGCGCAATAACTACGTAAGGTGTGTGTGTTGTCGTTACTTTACAAGCGGGGACTCCCCCATGGATTCCTGTCGCAAGGTTACATAAAATTGCGTCAAGCATAATTCACCTGACCGTTTGAAATGGGGTGTGTTGTGACGTCGTTGGAGTCGAGAAAGGTGTGTCATAGGAGTCTTGCCAACTGTGCTCTCTTTAATAGAACTGGTGACCACGTTACACAGGTGTGACGGCTTGAGGGGCTGGTAGCTTCACTTATCTAATATGCTAAAAAATTGCGGTTGCTAAGGGGAAATATTGGACATATTCCACAATGATCGTTTGAGATTTTTAATAGAAAAAACATCGTGGGGGAATAGAAACAGGGTGCTCACAGAAAGCTTTCCAGCTGACCACATTGTACAGGTGGGAGGGATTTGGAGCACCATCTAGAATTTCCTATTATTACTACTTTTCTATTATCCCGACCACACTCCAGTTAATTATACGTAGACACATGGGAATCTTGCCAGGGTTGTCATTAGAATTTTGCAAGGGTTGGGAATCATGCCGGGGATGCCTTCCCTCAGAGGGCTGTGGTCGGAATACTTGGAGGGCTGGGGTCAAAGTGCCTATGGGGATACTACTTCATTATTATTAAAAACAGTCCAAAGATTGTATGCCAAGGTTTTACGGGGCATTTAAAATTTAGATAAAAATTAGAGGAGTCTTATTGGTGAAAAATTGGAAGTTGTAGTCCGCTTTTAAGAGTTCAAAGATAATGGAGGGCAGCTAGACCCCCCCCCCCGACTACCCCCTCTTTTCATCTAACGCATCTGATTAAATTGAGATATAGCCATTTTGTTCAAAATAGTCCAAAGAACATATGGCACTGCGTCTAGGGTTAACACCACCCCCAGAGCCCTGGTACAAGGGTTGTAAGTTTTGCCCTGGGGGCATTTAAGATTTTTTGAAATGGCTGCTCGTATAAACTTCATCTAGGGCTCATTTTGTTTTAAATCGGCAGTTATAGTACGCTTTTTAACACAAGTGATTTGAGAGCAATCAACCCCATCCCATCCCAGCCCATCATTTCCCTAAACACATCCAATCGAAATTTTAAGTTAGTAATTTTGTTCAGTGTAGTTGAAGGGTCCAGAAATTAGGTCTTTGAGGATGACAACCCCCCCCCCCCCCCTACAGCCTTCGGGGCATGCGTTGTAAGTTATGCCCTGGGGGCATATAAAGTTTCTTATAGAAATTATTAGTACTACTAACAACTCACCGCAGCAACAAGCCGCCTGAGGCCAACACAGCTAGGCATGTTCCTCGTCCATCCCAATCTATTCGAAGCCTCCCTTTTTACACCCGCCTACTAAGTTCTCAGTTCCTTTAAATCTTTTTTTATGACGTCCTCCCACCCCAGACGTGGACGACCTGCTTTCCGTTTAGCCCTAGACGGTTGGACGAAAAGAACAATATTCGGCAATCTGTCATTCTTCATCCGCACAACGTGTCCTACCCATCTAAACCTTTCTTTCATTATAGCCCTAGAGAGCGGTATTGAACCACATTTTTCGTATTGCCTATTGTTTGAAATACGGTCAGTCAGCCGGGTACCCAGAACAATCCTTAAGCAATTTCTTTGGAAAACATCTAGAAAATCTTCATCCACTTTTCGGAGCGTCCATGCTTCAGAACCATACTTGACTACTGTCATCACTATAGCTTCTAATATTTTAATCTTAGTTTGCAGACATATCTTCCTATTCTTCCAAATTTGTTTGAACTATGAAAAACACCCTGGGTCATGGCTATTCTACTTTAAAAACCTTCAATCCACCCATCATCTTTAATTATAATACTACCAAGGTAAGTGAAGCTGTCCACCTGATCAATATTTTCATTACCTAACGTCACCTTTTCATCTTCACTTATTCCTAGCCTTAGTTGCTAAGTCTTCTTAACATTAATTTTCAAACCAATTCTAGCACCCTGAACTCGCAAAACCTCTAAAACTTATTCATTTTGCTCACATTTCATCTAGGATGCTTAAATCATCAGCATAATCTAAGTCCAGGAGACTTTTTCATCCCAATTTGATTCCGTGGTCTCTCATTGCCTTTCCTGTGTTCCTCAAAACAAAGTCCATCAAAATAATCCATATAAAGGGGGATAGAATACAACCCTGCCTAACTCCTGATTTAATACAAAACCAACTGCTAACCTCATTTCCTACCTTAAAATCAGCAGTGTTATTCTCGTACATAGCACTAATCACTTTAATGTATTTGTCTGGTATCATAGGCAGCGCTAGCGCGCTGCCTACGTAAAGAACGATGTGGGCACAATGTGTTTTTTTCTCTCCATACCCGGGCACTTCGTGTCAAAAGAGTCGTTGTAGAAACTTCGAAAAGGGCTCATTCGATTGGAAATTGGAGTGGCTAGTGCCCTTTTTAATAGTCGAAAGTGATTGGAGGGCAACTAGCCCCCCCACGCCCATCATTACCCCAAATACATCCAATCAAAATTTTGAGATAGCCATTTGGTTCACCGTTTTTGATTTCCAGATAGAAAATATGTTTTTGAGGAGGGCACTCCCCCACAACTCTCAGGGTAAGGGTTTTAAGTTATGCCCTGGGGGTATATAAGGTTTTTTATAGAAGGTGTTATCGTAGAAACTTCAAAACAGGCTCATTCGATTGGAAATTCAAAGGGCTAGTACCCTTTTTAATAGTCGAAAGTGATTGGAGGGCAACTAGCCCCCCCACGCCCATCATTTCCCCAAATACATCCAATTAAAATTTTGAGATAGCCATTTGGTTCAGCTTAGTTGATTCCAGATAGAAAATAGGTTTTTGAGGAGGATACTCCCCCAAAACTCTCAGGGCAAGGGTTTTAAGTTATGCCCTGGGGGTATATAAGATTTTTATAGAAGGCTTTGTCGTAGAAACTTCAAAACAGGCTCATTCGATTGGAAATTCGAAAGGCTAGTACTCTTTTTAATAGTTGAAAGTGATTGGAGGGTAACTACCCCCCCCCCCCCCACGCCAATCATTCCCCCAAACTCATCCAACCAAAATTTTGAGATAGCCATTTTGTTCAGCGTAGTTGATTTCCAGATAGAAAATATGTTTTTGAGGAGGTCACTCCCCCACAACCCTCAAGGCAAGGGTTTTAAGTTATTCCCTGGGGGCATATAAGGTTTTTATAGAAGGCGTTGTCGTAGAAACTTCAAAACAGGCTCATTTGATTGGAAATTCAAAGGGCTAGTGCCCTTTTTAATATTCCAAAGTGATTGGAGGGCAACTAGCCTCCCCCCCCCTCACGCCCATCATTCCTCCAAACACATCCAATCTAAATTTTGAGTTAGCCATTTTGTTCTGCGTAGTTGTTTTCCAGATAGAAAATATGTTTTTGAGGAGGACACTCCCTCACAACCCTCAGGGAAAGAGTTTTAAGTTATACCCTTTTTAATAGTCGAAAGTGATTGGAGGGCACCTAGTCCCCCCCACATGCCCATCATTCCCCCAAACACATCCAATCAAAATTTTGAGATAGCCAATTTGTTCAGCTTGCTTGATTCCCAGATAGAAAATAAGTTTTTCAGAAGGACACTCCCCCAAATCCCACAGAGCAAGGGTTTTAAGTTATGCCCTGTGGGTATATAAGGTTTTTAAAGAAGGTGTTGTCGTAGAAACTTCAATAAAAACTCATTCGACTGGAAATTCAACGGGCTAGTGCCCTTTTTAATAGTCGAAAGTGATTGGAAGGCAATTAGCCCCCCCCCCCCACACCAATCATTCCCCTACACACATCGAATAAAAATTTTGAGATAGCCATTTTGCTCAGGGTAGTTGATTTCCAGATAGAAATCATATTTTTAAGGAGGATACTCCCCCACAACCCTCAGGGCAAGGATTATTACAAATGAATCAGGGCAAGGATTAAATACAAATGAATGTGCATTGTAAGTTTAATAAACATATAATTATATTTATTAATAAAAATTTTAAAATTATTTTTTTTATCAAAGTTGTAAATTTAAAAACATTTACAATTTTTTAATTAAAGTGCAAATTTTGTTATGGCCTTGGGAAGGCATAGGGATTTAGCGCCCAACTTATGTTAATTTTTGCTCGTTTTGTGTTTCACTCGGTTATTTTTTGTAATTTCTGTTCGTTTTGGGTTTCATTTATTTATCCATGCTGATTTGTGGTAGTTTCGAGCTTGGTAGATTATTTTATTTTATTTTTGTTCATTTTTTGTTTAATGGAGTTCTTTACTTTTCTTTGAAAAACTTATTTTGTGGAAAAAGTTTTTTTAATTAATACCATACAAGGATAAAACCTTACTAAAGCTCTTCTATCAACTGAATCGAACGCTTGCTCATAATCTATAAAACTGAGGACCAAAGGGGTTTGAAAACTCAGGCACTTCTCAATTGTTAGCCTAAGAGTGAAAATTTGGTCGACACATCCTCTACCTTTTCTAAAACCGCACTGTTCTTCTCTTAAAACTTTGTCTACAGCATCTCTCAGTCTAAAAAGTATCATATTACAAAGTAATTTACTACCTAGAGAGACTAGACTAATGCCTCGATAAATACCACACTCACTTTTATCACCTTTCTTATAAAGTGGCTTAATTAAGGTTTTCCTCGTATATACTTCAGAGGATTCTCATTAAAAAAGTAATCAGAAATTTTGGTGCCTTTTTAAGAGTCAAAGTGATCAAAGGATAGCTACCCCCCCCCCCCCCTACATGTCGCGTTTTGATGAAACGCAGACAATAAAAATTTTGAGGTAGCCATTTTATTCAAAATAATTCAAATATCATACAACGAGGCATTTGGGGGTTGTTACAAACCACCAGAGACTGGGGGGAAAGGTTGTAAGTTACGCCCCCGAGGCATTTAGTGTTTTTACGGAACGGATGGTTGTATAAGATTTAGATGTGGTTCATTTGTTTTAATATTGGAAGTTATAGTTCCTCTTTAAGGGTCAAAAGTAATGGGGGTCGACTAGCACCCCCTAACTACCCCTCTTTTAATGAAACCCATCTGATTAAAATTGTGAAATATCCATTAAAAAAAATAGTCCAAAGAACATATAACAATGCCTCTAGGGTTACAACACCCCGTCAAAGCCCTGAGGCAAGGGCTGTAAGTTATGCCCTGAACTTCATGAAGTTTATGCCATAAACTTCAGACGGGGCTCATTTGATTTGAAATTGGAAGTTATAGTGTTCTTTTTAAGAGTCCAAAGTGACTTGAGAGTTACCAGCACCCACCCACACCCATCATTTCCCCCAAAAAAATTCAAATAAAGTTTCGAGACATCTATTTTTGCACTAATATTGAAAAGTTCAGTAATTATGCATTTTACCTGTGGTCCTCTACCCGAGGCCTTTAGGGCAAGGGCTGTAAGTTGGACAATTTGTTCATTGTTTATGTATAGCATATGTTATTGAGAGAAGATATACATGTTGGACTACTATTTTCCCAAAATACGAAGAGGATTGAAATGAGTCTTTCAAGAAATGTTGAGGGGTGTGTTGACCTAAATCAAAACATTTTATGTGTATATGGGTTGTCAAAAGGGCGTAAATCAGGAATAAATGAGTAGATTCATTTGGAACTTTCAGGAAATGATAAGGGAGATGATCAACTGACAAAAAAGGCAATATTTGTAAGCTGCTACTATTAAAACTACCGCTGCTTGTACTGCTACCACTCAGAAATAAATATCTAAGGAAACGTTGAGGGGAAACGTTGAACTAAATCAAAGCATATTATGTGTATACTAATTACTGATACGGGCGTACCAGAAATATTCTTAGAATGGATTATCGCATCAAGAGGAAACTTCAGGGGTATCCTGAGTGGGATATTCAAATACCCAGAAGTAAAAATGTACCTACTAATACTGCTATTAATACTGCTGCTATTACTGTTACTACTACTAATAATAATACACTATTACTGCTACCTCTTCCTATTTGATTTATCTATCATGGGAGTAGTAAGCGCCCGATTACTTTCAACCATACACGCAAACCTACGCCTGGGGCATAGATATGTGTGTATGGTTGAAAGTAATCGGGTTACCAGGGTCATTTGCAAAGAGGTATCATTTCTATAGAAGCTATAGTAATTTGAAATATCATATGGAATTTGCTTGAAGGTATATACTTTGCGTACGCGCCCGTACCAAACAGGTTGGGTATAATCTGTTCTGGTTCAAGTTTTTTCTGACACAATTAACTGAATTTCTATTTCATGATATACAAGTTTTTTTTAGGTTATATCCTTGTCGGAAAAACCGGTGTATCTTTTTAGATGCCAATTATTTTTTGTATATATTCAAGTTTCAAAAGGAATAGTTTTCTTTACAATTCATATTAGTAAGAGAATTGAATTCAAAGAGAATAGTTTTTATTTGCAAGGATATTAGTAGAGGAAAAAAGTGAGTGGTGCATTTACATTATTGGAGATTAATGATGGAGCTAGCAACAGTGATGTAATTACTTCTTTAGTTTACGAGATTTGCGAATTTTTTGCAAAGAGGTATTAGTGTAAAGGTATTGCGATGGTTAAGAATGCCTCACGGGTAATTAAAGAATGGGGTGCTTGCATCAACAATACAAAGAACATGCTCAGATACTTAATAGATTTGACGCTTACAAGAGACATTGCTAGAAGGTATTCAATAGCTTAATTGAAAATTAACGATAGAATGACATTGTGACTTGACCTAGCTTTACCTCGCCGATGTGGTCTGTATAATACATAAGTAACGTTTGAAAAGTATTGTCAATTTAAAAAGAAATGGTTGAAGTGTTTTGAGGGGGATGAGTTGCATGGGGGTTGAGTTGCACGAGGGTTCAGTTAAAGGGGCTACAGTTGCACGGGGGTTTCGGTTATACAGGGGGTCAGTTGCACGGGGGTTGAGTTAAATGAGGATTGAGTTCCACAAGAGTAATAGTTTTCTTTACAATTCATATTAGTAAGAGAATTGAATTCAAAGAGAATAGTTTTTTTTTGCAAGGATATTAGTAGAGGAAAAAAAATGAGTGGTGTATTTACATTATTGGAGATTAATGATGGAGCTAACAACAGTGATGTAATTACTTCTTTAGTTTACGAGATTTGCGAATTTTTTGGCGATGAGGTATTAGCGTAAAGGTATTGCGATGGTTAAGAATGCCTCACGGGTAATTAGCGTGTTTATTTGTTTTTTTTTCAGGGGTGACTGTATCGACCCAGAGGTCCTAGAATATTGAGATAGGCCTCATTCAAATGTAAATTAAAAGTTATAGTGTCCTTTTTAAGTGACCTAAGGATTTGGATGGCAACTAAGCCCCCTCCTATGATCATTTTTTCCCAAAGTCACCGGATTAAAAGTTTGAAATTGCCATATTTATTCAAAAAAAATCTAATAACTATATCTTTGAGGATGATTTAATCCCTCACATACCCGGGAGGAGGACTGCAAGTTCTATTTTAGATTTGTCTAAAATATTTTTGTATTTCGTAAGAATGATTTTTGTTTTTTAAGAACTATTTTTGGAATTTGTTTGAACTTTTTGTATTCTGTAAGAACTACTTTCGGTGTTGTTAGAATTTTCGTGCTTTGTGACAAGTATTTCATATTTTGCAGAAGCTATTTTTAATTCTGTTAAAACTATTTTGGATTTGTATAAAGGATTTTTTCTATTTTTAAGAATAGTTTTTGTTGTTTAAGAACTATTTTCGATTTTATTACAACTTTTTGTATTTTGTAAGAATTGTTTCTGCTTTGTAAGAATTATTTTTGGAATAAGTTTGAATTTTTTTGTATGCTATAATAAATATTTGGGGTGTTGTTAGAAATTTAGTGTCTTGAATTAAGTATTTGATATTTTGCACCAAGTATTTTATATTCTGTTAGAACTATTGTGGATTTGTGTAAAGTATTTTTGTATTTATTACGAATAATTTTTGTTTTGTAAGAACTATTTTGGATTTCTTAAAACTTTTTGTATTTTTTAAGAATTATTTCTGTTTTTTAAGAACTGCTTTTGATTTTGATTGAACTCTTATATTCTGTAAGAACTATTTTTAATATTGTTAGAAATCTTTTGGTTTTGTAACAAGTATTTTGTATTTTGCAAGAACTATTTTTTATTTTTTTAGAACTATTTTGGATTTGTCTAAAGTATTTTTATATTTTGTAAGAACTATTTCGGGATTTTTCTGAACTTTTTGTATTCTGTAAGAACTGTTTTCGATGTTTTTAGAATTTTTGCTATTTTTGAAAAGCATTTTATATTTTGTAGTAACTATTTTTTATTCTGCTAGAACTATTTTGGATTCGTTTAAAATATTTTTTCTATTTTGTAAGAATAATTTTTGTTTTGTAAGAACTATTTTGGATTTTTTAGAACTTCTTGTATTTTGCAAGAATTATATATGTTCAGTAAAAATTATTTTTAGAATATGTTTGAACTTTTGTATTCAATTGGAACTATTTGGGATGTTGTTAGAATTTTCATATTTTGAAGCAAGTGTTTTGTATTATGTAGCAAATGTTTTTTAATCTGTTAGAACTATTTCGGGTTTGTATCAAGTAGTTTTGTACTTTGTAAGAATAACTTTGGTATTGCAAGAACTATTTTGGATTTTTTTAAATTTTGTGGTTTTTTTTTAAATTATTTCTGATTTAACAAACCATTTGAGATTTTTTTTTTAACTCACATTAAATTTCGATCGTTAAAACTGAAAAAAGTTTTTTAATTTTCAAAATAGTCCTAGCATCAAAATAATGTGAGTTTCTTTTATATTGTTTCTTTTTCGTTGTTTTGCTGAGGACGGCCCTTAGATATAGGGTCAAAATATTCATTTAAAATTGCATTCCACTGTCTTATAAAATTTTCCCTCTTGTTCTACTTATTGTTTATGATGGAAAGGTAGTGTGGTCTTCGTCACCAGTACAGATACTTCATTCAAGAAACGTGATTAAACACGTTTTGAAACTACATTCTATTTGTATGCCTTTCCTTGGCACCTTTCCAAACGAGCGGGGATTCCCCACTGGTTCCTACACATTACAAAAAAGTGAGCAGTACGAAAACTCCACGTTTTCAACCGGACTGGTTTTTTAGGGACCAATCGGGAGAGATATGTAAAGTCGACATAGCTTTATTTCATTTTTTTATGGTTCATTTAGACGAGGTTACGTGCGCGCACGTAATCCCCGCTCGTTTGGAAAGGTGCCAAGGAAAGGCATACAAATAGCATGTAGTTTCAAAACGTGTTTAATCACGTTTCTTGAATGAAGTATCTGTACTGGTGACGAAGACCACACTACCTTTCCATCATAAACAATAAGTAGAACAAGAGGGAAAATTTTATAAGACAGTGGAATGCAATTTTAAAAGAATATTTCGACCCTATATCTAAGGGCCGTCCTCAGCAAAACAACGAAAAAGAAACAATATAAAAGAAACTCACATTATTTTGATGCTAGGACTATTTTGAAAATTAAAAAACTTTTTTCAGTTTTAACGATCGAATTTTAATGTGAGTTAAAAAAAAAATATCAAATGGTTTGTTAAATCAGAAATAATTTAAAAAAAAAAAACAAAAGTTAAAAAAATCCAAAATAGTTCTTGCAATACCAAAGTTATTCTTACAAATTACAAAACTACTTTACACAAATCCGAAATAGTTCTAACAGATTAAAAAACATTTGCTACATAATACAAAACACTTGCTTCAAAATATGAAAATTCTAACAACATCCCAAATAGTTCTAATTGAATACAAAAGTTCAAACATATTCTAAAAATAATTTTTACTGAACATATATAATTCTTGCAAAATACAAGAAGTTCTAAAAAATCCAAAATAGTTCTTACAAACAAAAATTATTCTTACAAAATAGAAAAAATATTTTAAACGAATCCAAAATAGTTTTAGCAGAATAAAAAATAGTTACTACAAAATATAAAATGCTTTTCAAAAATAATAAAAATTCTAAAAACATCGAAAACAGTTCTTACAGAATACAAAAAGTTCAGAAAAATCCGGAAATAGTTCTTACAAAATATAAAAATACTTTAGACAAATCCAAAATAGTTCTAACAGAATAAAAAATAGTTCTTGCAAAATACAAAATACTTGTTACAAAACCAAAAGATTTCTAACAACATTAAAAATAGTTCTTACAGAATATAAAAGTTCAAACAAAATCCAAAGCAGTTCTTACAAAACAGAAATAATTCTTAAAAAATACAAAAAGTCTTAAGAAATCCAAAATAGTTATTACAAAAAAAAAATTATTAGTAATAAATAAAATAATACTTTACACAACTCCGCAATATTTATAACAAAATATAAAATACTTGATACTAAATACCAAATACTTGCTTAAACACGCTAAATTTATAAAAACGCACAACAGAATTATTATAGAACACAAAAAAATTCAAACATATTCCGAAAATCATTCTTACAAAGCAGAAACAATTCTTACACAATACAAAAAGTTGTTATAAAATAGAAAATAGTTCTTAAACAACAAAAACTATTCTTAAAAATAGAAAAATCCTTTATACAAATCCAAAATAGTTTTAACAGAATTAAAAATAGCTTCTGCAAAATATGAAATACTTGTCACAAAGCACGAAAATTCTAACAACACCGAAAGTAGTTCTTACAGAATACAAAAAGTTCAAACAAATTCCAAAAATAGTTCTTAAAAAACAAAAATCATTCTTACGAAATACAAAAATATTTTAGACAAATACAAAATAGTACTTGCAGTCCTCCTCCCGGGCATGTGAGGGATTAAATCATCCTCAAAGACATAGTTATTAGATTTTTTTTGAATAAATATGGTAATTTCAAACTTTTGATCCGGTGACTTTGGGAAAAATGATCCTAGGAGGGGGCTTAGTTGCCGTACAAATCCTTAGGTCACTTAAAAAGAACAATAGAGCTTTTAATTTCTATTTGAATGAGGCCTCTCTCAATATTCTAGGACCTCTGGGTCGATACAGTCACCCCTGAAAAAAAAAAAAATAAACACGCTAATTAACCGTTAGGCATTCTTAACCATCGCAATACCTTTACGCTAATACCTCTTCGCAAAAAAAATTCGCAAATCTCGTAAACTAAAGAAGTAATTACATCACTGTTGTTAGCCCCATCATTAATCTCCAATAATGTAAATGCACCACTAATTTTTTTTCCTCTACTAATATCCTTGCAAATAAAAACTATTCTCGTTGAATTCAATTCTCTTACTAACATGAATTGTAAAGAAAACTATTCCTCTTGTGGAACTCAATCCTCATTTAACTCAACCCTCGTTCAACTGAACCCCCCTTGTAACTGAACCCCTGTATAACCGAAACCCCTGTGTAACTGTAGCCCCTTTAACTGAACCCTCGGGCAACTCAACCCCCCATGCAACTCATCCCCCTCAAAACACTTCAGCCATTTCTTTTTAAATTGACAATACTTTTCAAACGTTACTTATGTATTATACAGACAACATCTGCAAGTTATAGCTAGGTCAAGTCAAAATGTCATTCTATTGTTAATTTTCAATTAATCTATTGAATACCTTCTAGCAATGTCTCTTGTAAGCGTCAAATCTATTAAGTATCTGAGCATGTTCTTTGTATTGTTGATGCAAGCACCCCGTTCTTTAATTATCCGTGAGGCATTCTTAACCATCGCAATACCTTTACACTAATACCTCTTTGCAAAAAATTCGCAAATCTCGTAAACTAAAGAAGTAATTACATCACTGTTGTTAGCTCCATCATTAATCTCCAATAATGTAAATGCACCACTCATTTTTTCCTCTAGTAATATCCTTGCAAATAAAAACTATTCTCTTTGAATTCAATTCTCTTACTAATATGAATTGTAAAGAAAACTATTCCTTTTGAAACTTGAATATATACAAAAAATAATTGGCATCTAAAAAGATACACCGGTTTTTCCAACACGGATTTAACCTAAAAAAAACTTGTATATCATGAAATAGAAATTCAGTTAATTGTGTCAGAAAAAACTTGAACCAGAACAGATTATACCCAACCTGTTTGGTACGGGCGCGTAAGCAAAGTATATGCCTTCAAGCAAATTCCATATGATATTTCAAATTACTATAGCTTCTATAGAAATGTTACCTCTTTGCAAATGACCCTGGTAACCCGATTACTTTCAACCATACACACATATCTATGCCTCGGGCGTATGGTTTGCGTGTATGGTTGAAAGTAATCGGGCGCTTACTACTCATGGGCTGCCTCCCCGTAGTAGCATAATATTTGGAGGCATGAATATATAGTAAGTCGGAGGTAATAGGCTTGAGATTGTCTGTGCAGGATTTCGACTCTTGTTGATCGCCAAGAGTCGCAGAAGAGCATCGCCAAGTGCTGAATACCATGTTGTGACCAAGATGGGCCCAGGATTGCACAAAGCCTCCATTCATGGAGGTCCCAGGGACTTCTTGTTGTCCGGTTCTAGGCCAGCTTAAGTACTTCGGTGTAGACTTGAGAAGATATGTGATCCTCGTCCTGCACTGGTATCCGGGATCATTGCTTTTCCTGAGGCGAAAATAATTTCAATGATTTAAAGAACATGAAAATCGGAACTTGGAATGTTACGACGTTAAAAAATGACTATCGTATCGATATTTTGACTGACGAATTCAGACGATTCGAACTGGATTTATTAGGAGTTTCAGAAACTCATATCCCAGGGGTAGGAATCGTGAAATTAGGTGATATAGAATTTGTTTACTCAGGCAGGACGGATGGGGTACATAGACAGGTAGTGGGGCTCATGATTGAATAAGCAAGCTGATAAGTCTTGTTGAGGCTGGGAAGGAATTAATAATAGAATACTAATTGTCGTTTTTTGACTAAAAAGTTCAGGGTATCAGTTATAGTAGTATACGTCCCTGTAGAACCGACTGACGGAGATACCAGTGACTCAGATGAATTTTACCTACAGTTACAGGAGCAAATAGAAAGGGTCACAGGTAGAAATATGATGTTTTTCCTGGGAGATTTTAACGCCCAGGTCGGTAAAAATAGCGATAGATGGTATCCTAGCCTAGGTAAATTTGCTGTAGGACAAGAAAACAGTAATGGATACAGACTTTTGCAATTTTGTAGGTATAACAATTTAGTTATAACCAATACGGTGTTTGGTCATCAAATGGCTCATAAGTTAACATGGTATTCATGTGATGATAAGACAGCAAGTCTTATTTATTATGTTATAGTAAACCGAAGACTGGCAGGATCATGGCAAGATACTAGGGTATATAGGAGTGCCATTATTGATGTTAAAAGTAAAGATCACCATAGTAGTGTCAAGGGTTAATTTAAAGCTGAAATATCGGAAGGGTAACTACCCCCCGGGAAGTTATGATGTTGGTAGACTCCAGGATGAGAATTTGAGAGAAACTTTCCAGGAACAGTTGAATACTAAACTTGAGAGTTTTGAAATTTGACAATGCGGAAGATGGTTGGAATAATTTTAGAAAAATAATTTGTGAGGTTTGCTGAGAGTGTCTTAGGGAAGAATGCTAGAACTGCAGCTAAGAATATTAGTGAAAAGGAGAAAGGACATGTACAGGAATTATCTGAGTGATAGATCATATGAAAACAAGAGGAATGTAAAGAAAGTGGAGAAAGCATTAAAATATTAACTAAGGAAGTGTGAAGTGGAGGCCGTGGTTAAAATTGCCGAGGATCTCGAAGATGCAGCTAGACGGCATAATAGTAAAATATTGTACTGGCATGTTAAAAAATTGAGAGGGAATAGTCAATCCGGACTTGGCCCAGTTAATGATAGGAATGGGACTGCAATTAGCGATAAGGAAAAAACTAAAAGAGATGGGCCGAAAATTTTGAGAATTTGCTTAATCGAGATAGAGTTGCAGGAAAAGATATAGAGGAAAATGAAAAAGTTTGTGATACCTTGGATGTGAAGAAAGATTTATTTTGAGATGAGGAATTATCAACAGTAATAAAAGGATTAAAAAATAATAAGGCTTCAGGTGCTAAATAGGGTGGTAAATGAGTTTCTTAAATTTGGTGGCTCTGAGGTTAGAAATAAGTTACTGAAGATTATGAATATGATTTTTGAAAAAGGAGAAGTACCTAACGATTTTGGGAAAACCTTATTTAAGCCATTTTATAAGAAAGGTAATAAAAGTGAGTTTGGTAATTATCCAGGCATTAGTCTGGTCTCTTTAGGTAGCAAATTACTTCGTTATATGATACTTTTTAGACTGAGAGATGCCGTAGACAAATTTTTAAGAGAAGAACAGAGCGGTTTTAGAAAAGGTAGAGGATGCGTCGACCAAATTTTCACTCTTAGGCTAATAATTGAGAAGTGCCTCAGTTTTCAAACACCTTTGGTCCTCAGTTTTATGGATTATGAGCAAGCGTTCGATTCTCTGGATAGAAGAGCCTTAGTAAAGGTTTTATACTTGTATGGTATACCAGACAAATACATTAAATTGATTAGTGCTATGTACGAGAATAACACTGGTGCGGTTAAAGTAGGAAATGAGGTTAGCAGCTGGTTTTGTTTTAAATCAGGAGTTAAGCAGGGTTGTGTTCTATCCCCCTTTGTATGGATTATTTTGATGGACTTTGTCTTAAGGAGCACAGGAAAGGCAATGGGAGACCAGGGAATCAAATGGGAGGGTAAAGTCTCCTGGACTTAGATTATGTTGATGATTTAAGCATCCTAGATGAAAGTGTGATCAAAATGAATGAAGTTTTAGAGGTTTTGCGAGTTCAGGGTACTAGAATAGGTTTGAAAATTAATGTTAAGAAGACTAAGTCGCTAAGGTTATGAATAAGTAAAGATGAAAAGGTGATGTTGGGTAATGAAAAGATTTATCAGGTGGGCAGCTTCACTTACCTTGGTAGTATTATTAGTAAACACGGTGGGAGGAGTGAAGATGTTAAAAGTAGAGTATCCAAGGCTAAGGGTTTTTTGTTTTTTTTCACCGTTAAAAAAAAGTTTGGAGGAACATAAAGATTAGTCTGCATACCAAAATTTGAATACTGGAAGCTAAAGTGATGGCAGTGGTCAAATATGTCTCTGAAACATGGGTGCTCCGAAAAGCGGATGAAGATTTGCTAGATGTTTTCCAGAGAAATTGCTTAAGGATTGTTCTGGGTACCCGGCTGACTGACCGTATTTGAAACAATGGCAATACGAAAAATGTGGTTCAATACCGCTCTCTAGGGCTATAATGAAAGAAAGGTTGAAGTGGCTAGGGCGCGTTGTGCGGATGAAGGATTAAAGATTTCCGAAGATTGTTCTTTTCGGCCAGCCGTCTAGGGCTAAACGGAAAGCAGGTCGTCCTCGTCTGGGTTGGGAGGACGTCATAAAAGAAATTTAAAGGGAATGGGAACTTTGTGGGTGGGTGTAAAAAGGGAGGCTTTGAATAGATTGTGATGGAGAAGGAGCCTGCGTAGCTGTGTTGGCCTCAGGTGGCTTGATGCTATGGTGAGTTGTTAGTAGTAGTAGTAGTAGTATTACTGCTACTATTGTTCCTGCTGCTGCCACTACTGCTACGATAGAAGTACAATTAAGGACAAGCGTGTGAAGTTGAAAATTTGACAGAATATTGAGGGGGAGTTTGAACTAAATGAAAAAAGACTACGTGTATGCCGATTATCGAAAGGGCGTATCTCTAGAATAGATTTGGGTATTGAGTTGGAACTTTCAGAGGATACTTAAAACGGAAGATCAATTGACAAGAAGATGATATATGTATGTCACTAGTAACACTAATACCACTGCTACTTTTACTATTACTATTACTGCCACTAAACCACTCCAACTACTACTTCAAGTGCAACAACTTGTAAGGCTTAGAATATAAAGATGAAAATGACATCAAAATGGGGTCAAAAGTGCAAATCAGCAATATTTTTGGAACAGCCTACCGTACCAGTGTGATGATGGAACCTCCGGAGGTGAAACCTCCGGGGTATCATGAAAGGGATGTTCGACTGAACAAAAGGCAAGATGTACATGCTACTATCGCTATTGGTACTGTTTTTGTTCCTGTTACTACTATTACTAATACAACACTAACTCTGTAACTACTTCTCCTACTACCACCGTAACTACTCTGTTACTAGTACTATTTAGGCTATGTCTACTAAGGTAAAATTTGAGAGAATACTGATGGCAAATCCAAACTAACAAAAAAACTAGGTGCATTTAGATTGTCAAAAGAGAATATCTTAAGAATTGATTTGTGTATTAAGAATTGAAACCAACGGCGATATGTGCATACTGCTCCTAATGCTGCTACAGCTACTATAACTATTGCTACTATACAAGCTAACGGTATTAAGGTGAAGTATTCAAGAAATATTTAGGCAGATGTTGAACTAAATCAAAACGAACAATGATTTTGTGGATTGTCAAAAGGGTGACAAAGCAATATAACAATAACGGCTTACATTATTATGTTAGACCTTTTAGGGTAAGTTATGGCAGATTTTGAACTAGCCAGAAGGCACTATGTGTATACTTTAAATACTACTTATGTTGTTACTATAACTAATGACACTAAATGCAATATCTTTAAACTTAAAGGAAACGTTTAGGGGGAGTTTCAATTAAAAGTACATATAAACAATATCATAGGTAGCCCTGCCTTATTATAACTAGCAATAAAACCGATATTTTATAGGAGCTAATTTGATTGGAGATTAAAAGTTCTAGTGCCGTTTTTAAGAGTCAGAAATAATTGGAGGGCAATCAGCTTTCGAATTCGGTTTCCCTGGGAAAGACCTTGTCAATATAAAACGAACAGAAATTGATTAAAATAACTTTTTCCACAAAATAAGTTTTTCAATTAAAAGTAAAGAACTACATCAAACCAAAATTAAGCAAAAATAGAATGAAATAATCTAGCAAGCCTAAAACTGTGACCAATCAGTTTTAATAAATAAATGAAACCCAAAACGAACAGAAATTACAATATTAACCGAGTGAAACAAAAAACGAGCAGAAATTAAACTGATTAGTGCTCACAACCCCTATGCCTTCTCAAGGCCAGAACATAATTTTCACTTTACTGAAAAAATTAAAAAAATTTCACCTTTATACCTTTAGTAAATAAAAAAGATCAAGATTTTAAAGAATAAATATGAGCATATGTATATTACACTGACAATGCACATTCATTTGTATTTTTTTTCAGTAATGTATAATTGGTATTTTCATTTATTAACTCTAGTTCTCGCGATTAACTCTTAAATATTTGGAGTGCTGCTAGATAGTGTTTATTTATTATTTATTTTATTTTTTATTTTATTTTTTGCTGAAGGAAGCTCAAACTTCCTCTGCTATCAGTTTCTAACGCAATTTGCGCTGAAGTTAAATGTTCGGTGGTCGAGTTGATCTAAGTGATAATCGAATTCAAGAATTTTACAAGGCAAATCCATCAAACTCCATATCGTTTATTTGCTTACTACATTCTAAAGTTAATTTTCTTTGCAATTTAAGCCTGTCCTTTTTTCTGAAATATCAGCTTGTTAAATTCAAAGAATTTCCCTCTTCGTGGTGCATTAACTATCCCGTAGAAAAGTTCAAAGTTTACTCCTTATTCCTACCTCATTATTAGCAATTGTTATTTTCTTACTTTAAACTTTCAGGAATCAATAAAATAAGGGGTCTATCGGAACAATAATAAATAGGAAAAACTCTAAATAATCCATTGAAAATAAACTTAAAAAGAGACATAGCAACTGAAGAGGTTATACAAACAGCTTTGAGATGTTTGCATTCAGATAATTTGAAAATCTAAGATGTAGGCCTATTGTATTCTGAAGTTAATTTAATCCTAGATCCAGAAAAAAAATTAAAAAATAAGTTCCCCAAATTAGGCGAATACTGAGGTATGCAAATGACTTTTGACTTAATGAAAATGACTAAAAAAAAACTTTTTAGGCAATATAAGTTTTCCAAAGAAAAGTAAAGAACTCCATTAAACCAAAAATGAGAAAAAAATAAAACAAAATAATCTACAAAGTGTGAAACTGCCACAAACCAGCATCGATAAATAACTGAAACCCAAAACGAACAGAAGTTACAATAACTAACCGAGTCAAACTCAAAACGAGTAGAAATTAACATGAGTAGGGCTCAAATCCCCTATGCCTTCCCAAGGCCAGAACATAATTTGCACTTTACTGAAAAAATAAATATTTTTACATTGATAACCTTACTAAATCAAATAATATTAACATTTTAATCACTAAATATCAGTACATGTATATTAAACTGACAATGCACATTCATTTTTATTTTTTTCAGTAAAGCGCAAATTATGTTCTGGCCTTGGGAAGGCCTAGGGGTTTTGAGCCCAACTCATGTTAATTTCTGCTCGTTTTGAGTTTTACTCGGTTATTCATTGTAATTTCTGTTGGTTTTGGGTTTTATTTATTTATCAATGCTGATTTGTAGTAGTTTCACGCTTGGTAGATTATTTTATTTTATTTTTGTTCATTTTTGGTTTAATAGTTCTTTACTTTTCTTGGAACAATTTATTTTGTGGAAAAAGGTTTTTTAATTAATTTCTGTTCGTTTTATATTGACAAAGTGTTTTCAGGGAAAAACAAAATAATACTTGAAATCTTTTTTTTTTTTCAGACTTAATAGTTTGGCCTGCTATTTGTATGCTGGAGAAAAAATCTCAGCAATTTTTAATAGCATACACTCTTTTAAAAATCTGGACACAAATAGTAGTGTTTACTTTAGTTTCATAACTCCTCTAGTTGACCTGAAATGGAAAACCTGATACCATTCGTAAAAAAAAACTGTTTACTTTCTTTGATAGCTTGGATACACTTACGCTATTTTGACTTGGTTTTCCCAAACAGACTCAGGACCCTCAGTCAGACTGGTTGAGAGTCCCAAGAACAACCCTCAGTCATTCTTGGGATACTGCTGAGATGCCTTATTGGGAATAAGCATTAACACAGTGCATTTTGATTTAATCTTAAGACAACATTTAGTTTTTAAATATAATGGGAAAATGGGAGGGTGGGTGTTGGAGGGGGATTAGTTGCCCTCCGATCACTTTCGACCATTAAAAAGGGCATCAGTCCTTTGTAATTTCAATCGAATAAGTCCTTTTCGAAGTCCCTACGACAACTCCTTCGATACGAAGTGCCCTGGTCAAAAAAAAAAGAAAAGATAAAAATACATTGTACCCACATCGATCTTTACTATAAAACTGTCAAGCCTTCCAATCACTTTCGATTATTAAAAATGGCACTAGGCCTTTCGATTTCCAATCGAATGAGCCCTTTTTGAGTTTCTACGATAACACTTTCTATAAACACCTCATATGCCCCCAGGGCATAAATTAAAACCTTTACCCTAAGGGCTGCGAGGGGGCTGTCATCCTCAAAGACCTAATTTCTAGAACTTTCAACTATGTTAAACAGAATGGCTCTCTCAAAATTTTGATTGGATGTTTTTGTGGAAATGGTGGGTGTGAGAGGGTGTTAGTTGCTCTCCAATCACTTTCAACTATTAGAAAAGGCATTATCTCTTTCAATTTCCAATCAAATAAGCCCTTTTGAAGTTTGTACGTCACACTTTCAATATAAACCTTATATGCCCCCAGGGCATAATTTACGGCATTTGTCCTGAGGGCTGGGGGAGGGTTTTATCCTCAAAAACCTAATTTCCAGAACTTTCTACTACGTTGAACAAAATGGCTATCTGAAAATTTTGATTGGATGTGTTTTGGGGAATGGTGGGCGTGAGAGGAGGGTTAGTTACCCTCCAATAACTTTCGACTATTAAAAAAGGCACTAGCCCTCTCGATTTCCATTTGAATGAGGCCCTTTTGAAGTTTTTACGACAAAACTGTCTATAAAAACCTTATATACCCCCAAGGCATAACCAACAACTTTGCCCTGGGGGCTCTGGGGGGTTTGTCATCCTCAAATACATATTTTCCAGAACTTTCAACTACGTTGAACAAAATGGATATATCTAAACTTTCATTAAATGTGTTTGGGGAAATGGTGGGCGTGAGAGGGGGCTTAATTACTCCCCACTCACTTTCTACTATTAAAAAAGGCACTAGTCCTTTCAATTTCCTATCAAATGAGCCATTTTTGAAATTTCTACAACAACTTTCTGTAAAAACCTTATATGCCCCCAGGACATACCTTACAACCCTTGCCCTGAGGGCTGGTCGGGGAGGGGTTGTCACCCTTAAAGACCTAATTTCCGAAACTTTCAACTAAGTTGAATAAAATGGCTATCTAAAAATTTGGATGTGTTGGGGGAAAAGGTGGCCGTGAGAGGAAGGTTAGTTGCCCTCAAATCACTTTCGACTATTAAAAAAGGGCACTCGCCCTTTGAATTTCAAATCGAATGAGCGCTTTTTCAAGTTTCTACGACAAATATTTCAATAAAAACCTTATATTCCCCAAGGGCATAACTTATAACGCTTGCCCTAAAGACTGTGGGAAGAGTATCCTACTCAAAGGAATAACTTCTAGAACTTTCAACTGCGTGTAACAAAATTGCCATCTTAAAATTTTGATTGGATGTGTTTGGGGAAATGGTGGGCGTGAAAGGGGTGTTAGTTGCCTTCTATAAAAACTTATATACCACCAGGTCATAACTTACAACCCTGCCTTGAGGGCTGTGGGGGGTTTGTTATCCTCAAAGACCAAATTTCTAGAACTTTTAACTACGTTGAACGAAATGGCTATCTCAAAATTTTGATTGGATATGTCCGCAGTAAAGGCGGGCGTAAGAGGACTGTTAGTTCCCGTATAATCAGTTTTATCTATTAAAAAGGGTACTAGCCCTTTAATTTTCCAATCGAATGAGCCTTTTTTGAAGTTTCTGCGACAACGCCTTCTACAAAGACCTTATTTGCCCCCAAGGCATAACTTATAACCCTTGCCCTGAGGGCTTTGGGGGAGTGTACTCCTCAAAAACATAATTTCCATCTTTAAATCAACTACGCTGAACAAAATGGCTATCTTAAAATTTTGATTGGATCTGTTTGGGGAAATGATGGGCGTGGAAGGGGAGTTAGTTGCCTTCCAATCATTTTTGACTAATAAAAAGGGCACTAGCCATTTCAATTTCCAATCGTATGAGCCCTTTTTGAATTTTCTACGACAACACTTTCTATAAATACCTTATATGCCCGAGGGCATAACTTACAACCCTTGCCCTGAGGGCTTTGGGGGGTTGTCATTCTCAAACACCTAATTTCCAGAACTTTCAACTACGTTGAACAAAATGGCTATCTCAAAATTTTGATTGGATGTGTTTGGGAAAATTGGGGCATGAGACGGGGTTTAGTTGCCCTCCAATCACTTTCGACTATTGAAAAGGGCACAAGCCACTCCAATTTCCAATTGAACGACCCCTTTTCGAAGTTTTTACGACAACTTCTTTGATACAAAGTGCCCTGGTCTAAAGGAAAGAAATAAAAAATAATACATTGTGCCAACATCGTTCTTATATGCCCCCAGGGCATAACTTAAAATCCTTACCCTGAGGGCTTTGGGGGAGTGTTCTCCTCAAAAATATATTTTCTATCTAGAAACCAAATACTCTGAACAAAATGGCTATCTCAAAATATTGATTGGATGTGTTTTGGAAAATGGTGGGCGTGGAAGGGGTTTTAGTTGCCTTCCAATCACTTTCGACTATTAAAAAGGCCACAAGCCACTCCAATTTCTAATCGAATGAGCCCTTTTCGAGTTTCTACGACAATTTCTTCGATACGAAGTGCCCTGGTTTAAAGGGAAAAAAAAATAATAATACATTGTGCCAACTTTAGGTTCTTTACTTAGGCAGCGCTATTGCGCTGCCTATGATAATGAAATGGGGAGGTGCTTTGGTGGAGAGACTTGAGCCGAAGGGTCTGATTTCTATTATTTACTGAAAACTGACTGGAATAAAATGGAAACCTGGATATCTTGGATCACTTTTAATAGGAAAGGAATTCCAATTTTCTTTGTTACGTTTCGCGGCTGCTGGAATATCCGAATCATCACAAAATCAAAACTCGGCGTTATAAATCGATACATACGAACCATAACAAAAATCAAAACTTGGCTCATCAGTGTTCTCAAAGACGTTTTGTGATACATGTGTTTGATAAATACGTGATACATACGATATATACGAACCATCACAAAAATCTAAACTTGGCTCATCAGTGTTCTGAAAGACGTTTTGTGATACATGTGTGCGATACATAGGCTACGTGATACATGTGTTATAAGAAAACAATTAAACTTTGGAAGTAACCTAAACGGAAGCGAAAAAATAACTTTTTCGCTTCCGTCAAGGTCACTTTCGAACGTTAATTTTGTTTCTTAGATTAATTTAAGCAAAAAAGAACTTCCCAAAAAAAGTTTTTCAAAGAAAAGTAAAGAGCCATTTTAAAATCAAGACTAATAGAAATAAACGGTACTTGTGTTTTATGTCTTATGCACAAAAGAAGTCAAGTTTGGTTAATGTTAATGAAATAAAACAGAATAGGATGAAAATATAATAGTTTAGAAACGAAATTGGGCTATGTATTTGCATATTAGGGGGGGGGGGGTTGTTGGGTAAAGCATAGCACATATTGAATACATAACCTAACCTAGGTACCTTTACCCCCTACCCCCCCAAGACCCCAAAAAACAATAGCCTAAACATTGCAAAGGCAATGAGAAACCACGCTTTGCGATCCATTTCTCTATTGCAAATACTCGTTTGACTGGTTTCCTTTAGTGTTTCCCGATACAGTATATAGCGGCGTGTAAGATATAACGCGCAAGTACCAAATAAACTCCTATAATGAACAGAAATTAAAGTAAATGATCATACCAAACGAAAAGTTAACATAATCTGATATAAATGAACAGATAAATCTTAAAATGAGCAAAAATTAATATAAACAGGAGTTTGCCTACTTCACTCTCCCCACCCCCTTAAATTAAAGTTCTAAGGTTTACTGTGTCATTTACTTTTTATTGAAAACTATCTGTATTTTGAACAATGTGCTATAGTTTTTCAAAACATCAACGACAAATAATAATCATAAAAAAAATCATTATAATAATCAATATTATAGAAAGAACCAATTAAAACAAATATTTAATATATAATGTTATTAATTCCTAGAAGTCTCATCAATTGAAGACTTATTTCAATTGAAGACTTTCAGAGACTTTCAATTGAAGACTTTCAGAGCATTATTTAAAAAACGATCAGAAACTAAACGAAAAAAACAAGTTTTTACAACTGAAACTATGGAGCAACATTAAAACTTAAAACGAAAAGAAAATATTCCGTATATCAAAGGGGCTGTCCCCCTTCCCTCAACGCCCCGCCCTTTGCGCTAAAATTTGACTCTTTCTTACAGCTCTACTTTTTGAAACAATAAGAAACTTTCGTCAAAACAACAAAGCCGTCAAAACGTCAAAATTTGATAAAGCGTCAAAGTAGCAATAAGCAAGTTCTGTAACTCAGAGCCATTTCCCCGGAGTTGGGGGCGGGGGATTCAACCCTGTAAGCATAGTTGTTTGGCCTCTAAACTTTTTTGAACAAAATGGAAATCTCAAAATTTTGACTGGAAGCCCTTTGAAAAAGTGGGGCGTGGGCAAATTGCCAATAGATCACTTTCGACTCTTAAAAAAAACTAAATAAACAATCATAGCAAAAAAACATACAACAAGTAATATTATAAATGATTTTTTTTAAGTTTTTATTTACTTTTCTTAAGAGTCAAAAATGATCAATGGGCAATTAGCCATTTATAATATAAAGGAGTGGTTAAAGATAATAATCTGAAACATCTAGAGAATTTTGATCGGGAAGTTGGACTTAATCAAAATACAACTATGTGGATCCCGTTTGTCAAAAGTGCGTATGTCCAATATCTCAATATGCTCGGTGGGTGCGATGGTTTAAGTGATACTTAATCAGAGAATTTTACAAGGCATAATCATTAATGTACATACCGTATATCAGCTTTCTAAAACCAAACATATATTTTGTTTAAAATAAAAGCCTGTCCTTGTTTTTCAAATATCAGCTTGTTAAATTCAAAGAATTTCTTCCATTGTGGTGTATTGACTATTTCCGTTGAAAATTTCAAAAGTTTCCTTCATATTCCTAACTCAGTATTTGCAATTGTAATCCGCTTACTTCAAACTTTAAGGAATCAATAACAAAAGGGTTTATCAAAAAATAACGAATGGGAAAAACTCTAAGTAATCCATTGAAAATGAACTTAAAGAGACAAATCCCTAAAAAGCCGTATACAAACAGATTTGAGTTGTGTCCATTCAAAAATTTAACCTTTAAAATTTATATCAGGCTCAAGTTATTCTAATTCTAATCCATAAAATAAAATGAGAAAATAGGCTCCCAAAGTTTAGTTTAAAAAGTTAAAAAAATTATTGTTGAAGACAAGTTAATTTGTTGTGATGAATGTAGAAAACTTATGATAAAACTACCTGGTAATTAATAAAAACAACATGACAGGAATCCCGTGTTCCCGCCCTGTATGACTCATTGGAAACCCTTGATTTACTTTTATTTCACCTAGGGTTAACATGTCACCCTTTTTATTAAAATCAAGGAATGGGGGACGTGTTGTCGTAGAGGGACATGGGCCAAAGGGGAAAATCAATAATAGAAGTGTGATTTCTATTACTGTTTGAAAACTGACTGGAATAAACCCAAAACTGGGAAATATCGAGTCATTGGAACTTAATATTTAAGTTCCAATGGAACTTAATAATAGGAACTTAATAATAGGAAAAAAAATCCAGTTGCTTATGTTGTCTTTTAGCGATTGCTGGAATATCTAAACCATCACAAAAATCAAAACTTGGTACATCAGTGTTCTGAAAAACGCTTTGATATAGATGTACCAATACTATGAAAAAAAAAATGAAACAATTCAACTCTGGAAGTACTCTTTACGGAAGAGAGAAAGTAGCGCTTCCAGCCACTCTTAACTTCCGTTAAAGTCACTTTTAAAGGTTAGTTTTTCTTTGATTAATTAAAAAAAAATTCCGAAAAAAAGCTTTTCAACGAAATTTGAAGAGCCGAAATAAACTTAATACCAGAAAAAATAATTCCTATAATAATTTAAAACTCGAAGCTACTGCAAATTACATATAAAGAATAAATGAAACCCAAAGAGCAGAAATGAAAATAAATGATCATACAAAGAGAGCAGATATTAATATATATTAAATAAAAAACAAGTGTTTTTACTGAAAACAAGGATAGATTTTTGGTAGGGAGAAGGAATTTTCCGTGGAGAGGGAGCCTGGTTTTCGGCATTATTTAATAAACGATCAGAGGTTCAATAAAATAACAAACTTTTTTAACTGAAAGTAAGGAACAGCATCAAAACCTAAAACGAAGAGAAATTATTACGTATATGAGGGGGGTTTCCCCCATAATAAATACCTCGCTGTTTATACTAAAGCTTGACTTTTTGTCCCGATTCTTTAAGAACGATTCCTTAAACACAAGGACCGTTTAATTAGAACAATAACAAGCTTCTTTTTAAAATACTAATAAACTTTACCGTGAAGAGCAAGGTATTGGGAAAGGGACAACCCCCCTCATAAATATAATAATTTTTTTTCGTCTTAAGTTTTGATGTTGCTCCTTACTTTCAGTTGAAAAAAAAACTTAATTTAAAGAATGTGTCAATTCAATCCATGTTACCCTAAAGTATTCCGAAATCAAATGAAGGCAACTTTTCTTTGCCAAAAACTAACTGATTATTTTAAATGAAATTTCGAAAAATATACCGATTTTCACCACCACACTTAATTCTTACAATTTAGTCTATGAAGCCAAGTCTACTTTTTCATATATTTTAGGCTTTAATACCTTTTTTACTACTGAAACAGATAACGTTTTCTTGGAAGTCAATTTAATGGAATAATTCTAAAGTATTATTTCTAAAGCTCTGAAGTAGTCCTTAAGTAGTTCTAAAATGAATTCCAAGAAATGTATAAAATATATAATATATATATAAAATACATAAAGCTCTATAAGATTGAAAACTGGCGTTAGTGTCGAAAAAAAAAAACACCAGCTTCATGTAGAGCTTGGCGATTTTCTTCCTTTTTCGGCCTACCCTAGACTGCTTCATGTCTGTCTTTGACTACTTTAAAATGAAGATGAGGGTAAAAAGCGGAGGGTGGGAGGTCCTATTGATGTACATTTTCTGAAACAATAAAATGTTTTGTTCGAAAATGTAAAACAGCAATCTCTAAATAAAATAGTGAATCACTAGCAAAACTTTACCATACTGATTGGATTGAAGGTGGGACTTAGAAAAAGGCAACTCTCCTTATATATAGGATAATTTCTATTCGCTTCAAAATCAATGTCTTTAGTCCTATTTGAAAAAATTGGGGTTTTTCTCCACTTCATGAGTTAGTAGAAACGATTTTTATATTGAAATTAAATAAAAAAAACAACATTTTTTTTAACTGAGAGTAAGGAGTGACATTAAAATTTAAAACGAGTAGAAATTATTTCGTATATGAAAGAGACTTTCCCCTCCTCAACGCCCCGCTCTTTACGCTATTAAATAAAAAAAACAAGTTTTTTTAACTGAAAGTAAGGAACGACGTTAAAACTTAAAACGAACAGAATTTATTCCGTATATGAAGGGGGCTGTCCCCTCCTCAACGCCTCGTTCTTTACGCTAAAGTTTTTTTATTGTTAAAAAAAATAGAGTTGTGAGAAAGTCAAACTTTAGCGTAAAGAGCTAGGCGTTGAGGAGGGGACAGCCCTTTAATATACGGAATAATTTCTATTCGTTTTAAGTTTTAACGTCGTTCCTTACTTTCAGTTAAAAAAACTTGTTTTTTTTATTTAATCTTTGAACATTTTTGAATTAATGCAGGTTTTGATTTTGTCTCCCCGTACATGAATAATCAAAACAAAATTTCATATTATTTGGTTAAATGGCTTTCTCGAAACTTGTTTAATTTTATTTACGAACGTTTTTATTAGTAATAAATATACGTAACTTAGAATTAACTTACGTAACGAACTTCTATATTCATAAATTTTTAACACGTATATTAGGGGGTTCGCCCCCTAGTCAATACCCTGCTCTTTAAACTATAGTTCGAATTTTTTTTTCCAGTTCTTTAAAAATGACCTCTTAATCACAGTCAGTTGATCAGTTGAAAAACTTGTTTTTTTTTATTTAATTCCTGATCTTTTTCTTTAATAATGCTGGGAAATCCGGCGCCCCCTTCATAGCAATGTCCCTTCCCCCATGAAAACTTCCTTCATGGAAAGATCCTTCCATATAGCCCCCGACCCTCTCCTTCCCCCACCTACCAGAAAAAATCTCCTCTGAAAAAGTCTGTATACTTCCCAATAACCAATACTATATGTTAACATTGAGTAAAGTTCATAACTTTCAGCCCTCCCCCTGGGGACTTTGGGGGATCAAGTCATCCTAAAAGACATTTTTATCATATTTTCGACCATGCTGAACAAAATGGCTATCTCAAAATTTTGATCGGGTGAATTTGGGAAAAAAATGAGCGTGGGAGGGGGCCTAGTTGCCCTCCATTTTTTTTGGTCACTTAACAAGGGCCTTAGAACTTTTAATTTCCGTTACAATGCGCCCGACCATGACTTTCTAGGCCATCGGGGTCGATACACCCCCCCCGGGGGAAAAAAAACCAAAAAAAAAAAAAAACAAACAACCAAACAAATAAACACCCCTCCGTGATCTTTCTTCTGGCAAAAAATGGAAAATTCCACATTTTTGTAGATAGGAGCTTGAAACCTCTACAGTAGGGTTTTCTGATACGCTGAATATGATGGTGTGATTTTCATTAAGGTTCTATAATTTTTAGGGGGTCTTTCCCCCTTTTTTTGAAAATCAGCCAAATTTTCTCAGGCGCGTAACTTTTGATGGGTAGCTCTAAACTTGATGAAAGTTATATATTTGAAATCAGCATTGAAATCTGATTCTTTTGATGTATCTATTGGTATCAAAAACCCGTTTTCTAGAGTTTCGGTTACCATTGAGCCGGGTCGCTCCTTACTTACAGTTCGTTACCACGAACTGTTTGAAAGATTACCTCTCTGTCACAACTCTACTTTTTAAAGTAATAAAAAAACTTTAGCGTGATTAATATCATGTCGCACCCCCCCCCTCTTCCGTGGAAAATTATTCTTACAAATATCCCCCCACCCCCTAGTATAAAGGTGCTCCCGCAGAAAATTTCCTCTGGAAAATTATCCTGTGGAAAACTCCCCCATTGAGAATTTCTCCCATGGAAAATCCACCAACCTATGGAAAATTAACATAAATAATTCCAACCCAGTAAACATTTCCTCCGGTCAATTCCTCTTAACATCTCTACATGTAAAATCCAGTCAGCAAAGAGAAAGTATGCCAAATAAAAAAAAATTGTGTATAGGAATTTTGACATATTCCCCCAGTGTAGAATTTGCCTTGGAAAGTTCATCCCCCAGGAACTTCCCTCACCACGAAAAATTATCCTCTTTTTATTACCTTTCCCCAGTGGCTGTGGGGGTTTATTTTATCCTCAAAAACATAGTTACTGGGTTTTTCAACTATGCTGAACAAAATAGTTATCTCAGAATTTTGATCGGATGAATTTTAGGAAAGAAGGTGGGTAGGGGGGCCAGTTGCCCTCCAATTTTTTGACCACTTAAAAAGAGCACTAGAACTTTCATTTTCCGTTCGAATGAGCCGTTTTTCGACATTTTAGGACCATTGGTTCGATGTGATCTCCCCTGGAAAAAAAAACAAAAACAAAACAACAACAAATAAACACGCATCCGTGCTCTCTCTTCTCTCAATAAAAAAGTCTAAAACCTACTGCGTCATTGGCGCTCTACTGAAAACTATTTGTCTTGAATAGTCTTGGAAAGTACAAATAAAATCAAACTGAATGTTAATATAATGCTGCTAATTGTTCAAAGATCATCAGTTCAAGATTTTATTTCATTTTATTTTTATTTTCATTTTCAATGCTGTAATAACTGAAAAAACCGAACTTTCGAATGAAAGTTCAGTTTGGGTAGCCGATACTTACCTCAAACGTTGGTATTGGTACATCTATTAACAAAAGCTTCTCCGGTTTTGCAATACAAAGACGGGGTTAAGACACCAAAAATCCTCACGAAAAATAGACGTTTTCACAACGATCCAATTCTTCTCCATGGGCGAATCAGATCAGTTTCTGTTAAGCGCCGAATACGCAATCAGCTTTGAGGAGGCCGGAGACGGTCAATCATTTTGATCATAAGATTCCCTCAATCGATTGATGGGTGCTTCAATCGAACCTTCAGTCTTGACCAAGCTAATTTCAAGTTTAATTTTAAATCACGGCCAGAGTTTTAGTTGCTGTACTTTGGTTATGCTAAAGGGAAAACAAAAAGAAAATAGGAAACGTCGTTGTTCCAAGGAGTGATACAAGATGAGATATCGCTTCATTCATGATCATTTACTGAACGTTCTGCGGAATACAGATCATCTGCTGACGCTCCAGACTACTTTTTCTGCTCGATCATCTTATACTTGTGGTTAAAATTTGTTCTTAAAACATTAATTTGCTTTTTAGTTCGGAAACTGTATAATCTGGTTTCAACGTCTTTGCCCCCACAACACCCTGTCAAATGCTACACTTTTCTTTTTTCGGTTATAATAGTCTCTTCTTTTAACTTTCCATAACTCAGGGTGATCTGATATATTTCTGTTAATAAACAGATAAACTCGCGTTCCGCATTTTTGCTTATTTGCGATTTGTCTTCCATTGTTGTTGGCGCGTGACTGACGCAATACTTGAACAAAACTAGTCTAGACGGTCAATCATCGTCAACCACTTGAGTCATTCAAACTTTCTTTCAATCATCGTCAACGCTTGAATCAAGCGTCAAATAGGTTTGTAGACGGTCTATCATGCTTGAATTAATCGATTGCCGGAAGCTTTTGTTCAAAATGTTTGACCGTCTCGGGCCTACTTTATGCTTTTACCGCTAGGGGAACGGGCAGTAGCCGAACTCTTGTTTATAGTAAAGAATGTAGGTGTCTTGGACAGTTTTGGAGAGAGCTAATAAACTGATTTTTCGTCATTTAGGGAGTAAAATATCGTTAATATTTTTTTTTGGGGTAGGGGGGTGGGCGGGTGGTGTCTGTTCATGTAGGGAGGGCCAGAGGGTTAGCTCCCAAGATTTTTGGAATAAAATCTTCGTTAATAAGTTTGTTTGTATGTTGTTTTTTTTGGACGGGGGGTGGGGGGTTCTCATCCATGGAGGGAGGGAGGGAAGGCCAGGGGCCAGATCCCATGATTGATCAACCATTGATAAAAAAAAAATTGGGGGAGGGAGGGGTATCAAGCCATGGAGGACCAAGAGTCAACCTCCATAAAATTTAAATAAAACATTATTAATAAATTGTTGTTTTGTTTTTTTGGTGGGGGATCGGGCTATGGAGGATGGCTGAGTTGCCATAATTTTTTGAATAAAATATCGTTAACACGTTAGTTTTTTCTGTTTTTTTTTTTTTTGGGGGGGGGGGTGCAGCTCTAAACATTGGAGCCGTATGGCCTTTATTAGTAGCATCCCCTTAAAGCTTCCTACAAGGGCCCACCCCCTTCGAATTCCGATTCGGACACTTTTTTTAAGCTTGTAAGAGATGCAGATGTTAAGTCATAGAGGTGTTTTACTTATGGGAAGACACGCCCCTGGATTTAAACGGGACCCTGTTTCCACGGGGGCCAGCAGGTGATAGTTAAGTCATAGGGGGAAACTAAGAGACACAGGTTTTAGTTAAGTCAGTGTTTACATTCGGTTGCTGCGTAGTTAGAACTGAGGGTAATGCGTGGCGTGATAGATTTATTTAGGGTGACACAATCTTGCTCTGACTTAGTAGATTTATAGGGGAATAGCTTAATGACAGTGCACACACGGGTTATACATAATGGTAGCTCATAAAAAGGGTGTTACATAATGACAGTGTTCTCGTGGGTCTTACATAACGACATCACTAGGCAGAGGAAATTTAATTAAGGAGTTTTATTAAGACATTTCAAGAGGTTTTTCAAGACGTTTTAAGACATTACAAGACATGTCAACACGTTTTCTAAGACTTTTTTCTTCAAGGATTTTTTTTTACAAGACGTTCCGCAATATTTCTTTAATTCTTTTGCAATGGGTAATGTATAAGACATTTCAAGAAGTTTTTCAAGACGTTTCAAGATGCTTCATGATATCTCAAGACGTTTTCAAAGACATTTTTCTTCAAGGCTCTTTTTTCTTTCAGGGTATTTTTTTCTTTAGTTTCTTAGGCAATTGGGGATTGTTTATTGATGATCAAGGCCGTACCCAGCGGGGGGGAGGGAGCTAGGGGGGTTTGAAACTCTCCCGAAATGTTTTTCGACTCGTAAATACATATTAAAAACAAATATAAACAAATTTGGTATGCGTTTTTTGAGTTTTTTTGTGTAACCCCCCACCCCCGAAAAAAATCTTTGAGTAAAACCCCCTCCTAAAACAAAAATCCTGGGTTCGGCCTTGTGGATGTTGCATTATAACGTAACCAGTCTCTTGAGAACCCGTGGGGGACCCCCGCTTATATCTGAGCACGACAGACACATGAGTGCTCTGTAATGACAGTGCCAGGCAGAGGAATTTTATTAAGACATTTTTTCCAAGACATTTTTTCAAGATATTTCAAGACATCTCTAATCAAGACGTTTCAAGATGTTTCAGGGCATCTAAAGACGTTTTCTAAGAGATTTTTCTTCAAGGAGCTGTTTTCAGGACGTTTTTAAACATTTTTTTTTATTCATATGCAATGGGGATGTTTACGGATGACGCATTCTAACGTGACCTTTTTCTTAAGAACCCAAGGAGGCAATGCCGTACCCAGGATTTTTTTAGGAGGGGGTTTTACTAAAAAAATTCGGGGGGGGGGGGGGTTAACAAGAAAACCCTAAAAAAACATACAAAATTTGTTTATATCCATTTTGTTACGTTTTTATAAGTCAGATAAACATTTCAGGGGGGTTAAAACCCTCTTAACCCCTACCCTCTAGGTACAGCCTTGCAAGCAGACCCCCACTTTTAACTGGGGAGGACAAACATACACGGGTTGTTACATAATTCTCTTTGAGATTTCATTTTCTTTCAATGCGTTTTTCTCAGAGAACCATTGTATTCGAAAGTTTTTTGTCCTCATTAGGAATCGAAAGATCATTCCCATCCAATGGAGCTGTTCCCTAACCTAGAGGACCACCAATATGTTTCTAATATTCTGTTTTGGCTAAGACATTCTTCGAAATAAGCTATTACACGCAAGGAGAGCCACCTTTTCACGCATGCTAGAATAACAATTGCATGTTTCCGACAAATGCAATAATCAAAATGCAGAGGGGAAACATCGATAACTATAAATTTGCTATCACTTTGTCATTTAGTAATAGAGGCGAGAGGGATTACAAGAAGCTTAAATTGTGTAAATGTTTATATATAGAAGATTTCTCTTGGAACATGGAATCTAAAAACACACATGCTATTGTAAATACTTAATTTATTGATAATAAATGTTATAAAATCACGAAATCACAGAAAAAGCACTTAAAAAACACGGCAAATGGAAAAAACGTGAAAAAAGGTTTATAAAAGTATAAAATATACGCAAAAACATACCTGAGTTAAAGAAAGATGGGGCTCCTGGTAGATAATTCCATAGAAGGAGGATCGTTATTAGAGGTAATTTTAATCCCTATTGAGATATTTTGGAGAGCTATTAATGAAAATGGAACGTATTTTGGGGACAAGACTATGCACCCCCAACTGACATGCTGACATTTGGATATTTTTTTCTCTTCAAGTTACGCATAATATCGTTAGAGGTAAATTTTTAGACCCTATTGAGAGCTTATTTTTTATTTGAACAGCGGGACTTGGCATTTAATTGCTAGAATGTGATAGTCCAAGGCAATTCACCCCACTTCCAAAATACACTTTGTAACACTAACAAAGGTAACACAGACATGGGCGCCCATAAGGGGGGTGGGGTGGGGCAAGGGGGCTCCAGCCCCCCTCCTGGCTGAATGGCAGTGTTATATTTGTGATGATTTATAAAACTTTTTCCACCGAATAAGGTTTCAGAGAAAAGTAAATAGTTGTATTAATCCAAAAAGGGGCAGATAAAAGTCAAATGATCTTCCAAGCGCAAAACTATCACAAATCAGTATCAACAACTAAATGAAACTCAAAACGAACAAAAATTATTATAAATAGCCGATTTAAACTCAAAAAGAGAAAACATTAGCATTACTAGGGCTGATAACCCCCATGCTTTCTCATGACCAGAACATAACTTAGGCTTTACTGAAAAAAAAACAAAAAAAAAACAAATGACTGTGGATTTTCAGTTTGATATACCTATAAGCTCAAAACGAATAGAAACTGTAATAAATAGACGATTTAAATTCAAAACGAGCAAAAATTGACATTACTAGGGCTGAAAACCCCCCATGTCTTCTCAAGACCAGAATATAATTTAGGGTTTACTGAAATAAAATGACCGTGGATTGTCAGTTTAATATACCTACACTGATATTTTTTCCTTAAAATAAAAAAAGGTAAAATCAAATGAGTAAAAAAAGTTATTTACTTATTTAAGTAAAAAAAGAAAAAAAATTAAACATGTTTTGTTTTCAGTACAGTGCAAATTCTGTTCTGGTCTTGAGAAGGCATGGGGGTTATCAGCCCTACTGATGTTAATTTTTGCTCGTTCCGAGTCTGACTCGGCTATTTATATTAATTTCTGTTCATATTGAGTTTCATTTATTTATCGATAGTGATTTGTGGTAGTTTTACGCTTGGACGAAAACTTGAATTCATTTTAGGCCATTTTTAGCTTAATGGAGCTTTTTACTTTTGTTTGAAAAACTTGTTTTGTGGAAAATTTTTTTTTAGATTAATTTCTGTTCGTTTTTTACTGACAGAGTCACTTTCATGAAAAAAAAAATAAGATTTAAATCTTTTCAGGTTTTTTTTTCTACTAAAATATATAGTTTGGCTTGCTTTTTGTATGTTGGAAGAAACTTTTTCAACAATTTTTAATCCTGAAACAAATAATATTTCTTAATTTTATTTTATACCTCCTCAAGTTGACCTAAAAAAATAAAACTTAATATCATTCCCGGAAGATTCTAGCTATGCTCTTTGACAAACTAGATGCACTAATAATCTATTTATTTATTGAAAATGTAAGTGCAGAAGTAGTAATAGTAGTAGCCCCGAAAGCTTCAACTTAATACCCCCAGTCCTTCTCGATGTATTTCTGAAGTGACTTATTGGCAACCGCATAATGGGCCAGTTATATAGCATAATGGGCCAATTGCATAATTGTGAAAGTTTGACACGCCTAATGTCCCTAAAGACATAGTTGCTGGACCGTTCTGCTATGCTGAACAAAAAAGTTGTCTCAAAATTTTGAATAGATGTGTTTGGGAAATAAATTGGATTGAGAGACAGGCTGATTGTTCTCCAATCTCTTTTTACTCTTAGCAAAGACCATAGAACTTTTAATTTTAAATCGAATTAGCTTTTTTAAATGTTTAAATAATATTTCTAGCTGTTATAGAGTGATGCTCTCTATGATATTTCTTATATGTATTTTTGAAAACCTGCATGTATACAGTTGTTTTGTTTAACTGTAACGCCCCCCCCCCCAAACACTTCCTAGAAGTTTCACCTTAATACTCTTAGCGTCATTAGTTACAGTAACTGTAGTTGCAGTACAAAAAGTATACACACAGTGCCTTCTGGCTAGTTCAAAATCTCCCGCAACTTCCTCTTGAAGATCTAACTTAATAATATAAGTTTTCCTTCAGATAATGCTTTGTCACCTTTTTGAAAGTCCACATGCATAGCATTGTTTTGATTTAGTTCAACGTCCGCCTAAATATTTCTTATATTTGATTATTGAAGACATTATTATATTCACTTTTATTACTGAAGACATTGTTATATTCTCTCACAATTTCGATCGAATGGGTTTGAGCAAAAGAGGATATCAGGGAGGGGGTGGGGCTATTTTTTCTCTATCACGCTTGACTCTTAAGATGGAACTAGAACTATGCATTTCCAATCAAATGAGCCTTCTCAAAAGTTCAAAGGACCACCTCTTCATAACAACCTTACATCCCCCTGGGACACAACTTAAAACCCTTACCCCTATACTCTGGGGGATTGTGTCAACCCCAAAGACAGGGTTATGAGATCTTTGGACTATTCTTGAATAAATGACTATCTTAAAAGTTCTATCGGATGCATTTGAGGAAAATATGAATTAGGGGGAGGGGGGTTGGCTGCCCTCCGATTAATTTGACTCTAAAAAATGGCACTTCAACTTCCGATTTCCAATCAAATGAGCCCCCTCCGAAGTTTATATGACCACCGTTTCCATAAAAACCTTAAATGCCCTCGGGGCAAACCTTACAACCCTTGCCCTGACGAATGTGAGGGGGTTCTTATCCTCGGAGACTAACTTCTGGAATTTTAAACTACATCAAGCAAAATAACTATCTTGAAATCTTGACTGGAAGTGTTTGGGGAAATGATGGGTGCGGGGGGTATGATGGTTGCCCTCCAACCACTTTTGACTATTAAAGAGGGCACTGTCCCTTTCAATTACCAACCAACTGAACCCTTTCCAAAATTTCAACGACAACAAATGGCCATCTTCAAATTTTTATCAGATTTGTTCTGGGAAAATACGACGTGTGTGTGTATGTGGGGGGTATTTGCCTTCTGATCACTTTGACTCTTAAAAAGAGCACTATAACTTTTGATTACCAATCCAATCTCTTTGAAGTTTATACGACCACCATTTCTATAAAAATCTGATATACCCCCAGGGTGTAACTTACAACTCTTGCCCTGAGGGCTGGATGGGAGGGGGAGGTTATCCTCAAAGACATAATTTCTGGACCTTTCAACTACACTGAACAAAATGGCTATCTAAAAATTTTGATTGAATGTGTTTAAGGAATGATTGGTGTACGGGGGGAGGGTAGCTGGTTGACCTCCAATCACTATTGACTGTTAAAAAGGCCAGTAGAACTTCTGATTACCAATCAAATGAGCCCCCTCTGAGGTTCATCGACGACCCTTTCCATAAGAAAAACTTTATATCCCCCGAGGGCATCACTTAAAACCCTTGCTCTGAGGCTTGTGGGGGAGAGGGGTTGTCATTCTCAAAGTCATAATTTCTGGACCTTTAAACTATGCTGAACAAAATGGCTATCTCAAATTTTGATTGGATGTGTTCGAGGAAGTTATTGACGTGGGGAGGGGGAGCTGGTTGCCCTTAATGAGCTCTTTTTGAAGTTCCTATGACATTTCTTTCTATATGAAGGGCAGTGGTCTAAAAAATAAAACAATATTTTGTCCCCAAATCACTCTTTACTTGGGCAGTGCTATCGCACTACCTAGGATAATTTGTCTTGAGGTTTCAATTATACAGCACTGCAAGTGCCGACTAGATCAGGTAAGCCCGCACTAAAATTCAGCCTATGGGCGCCCATTAACACAGACAAGATAGACCATGATAAAGCACTACAAAAATATCCTAAGTCATACTTTTCAAACGAAAAACTTCCAAAGTACACTTTGAAAGAGTAACAATGGTAACACAGATAACATAAACGACGACAAGTCATACGTTTCAAACAAAAAGCTTCCAATATACACTTTGACAGAGCAACAAAGGTAATACAGACAGGATAAACCATGAAAAAATACTACAAAAATATCCTAAGTCATACATTTCAAACGAAAAACTTCCAAAGTACACTTTGAAAGAGTAACAATGGTAACGCAGATAAGATAAATGACGACACTATACTAAAAAACATCCAAAGTGACAAGTTTCAAACGGAAAAGGGTAACACGGACGAGATAAACTACTACGCAACAGTACAATAATAATCTTCAGTCATACGTTTTAAATGAAAAACCTCCAAAATACAGTTTGAAACACCAAAAAAGGGAATACAGACAAGACAAACCATGAGACATACAAAATTTCTTTTGATGCCAAAGGGGGAGTAATAGTGTGGCATGGTGGTGTCAATCGACATGGTGTATCACTAAGGGTTGGGAAAATATGAATCAATGGAATTTTTGTGCGATTTTTAACAAGAAATATCTTGAAATGTCTTTTGAATGATGATGTGGGGTGCCATATGGATGGCAGGGGCAGTTGTGTAATGTCATAGTGTTGTGAGGTGTTTAGAGATCATTATGATAGGGTTGGCTAGCAAAAACATGAATCAATAGATTTAATGGGTGATTTTTAACAAGAAAATATCTCAAAAATGTCTTGGGAGTGCCGAGGACGTGTTTTAGGGTGTCATGGACTAGTCATAGTGTGGCATAGGTTGGGAATTGTTGGGAAATAACAGCAGTAAAAAATATGAAATACATCCATTGTTGTATTCAAACGTTAGTAAATGCTTAAATGATGATGACCGGTGACGCAGGGTGCCACCATGCAGGCAAGTTTTATTAAAACCATTGAGAAATAAGAAGAAGGATCATCCAGTAAATGTTTGAAATTCTAAGTGGCGTGAATTGCCTTGGACTATCACATTCTAGCAGTGAAATGCTAAGCTCTGCTGTTAAAAAAACAATGTTTCATTTAGATTCACAAGCTTTTTTTTTGGGGGGGGGGGGTAAGGTTAAAAACGTCCGAGAGAGGGATGTGGGGGTGCCACATGGACGGCAGGGGTAGTTTTGTAATGTCGTGGTGGTGTGAGGTGTTATGGATATCATTGTAATAGGGTTGGCTCGCGAAAAACTTGAATCAATGCGTTGAAAGGATAATTTTTAACAAGAAATGTTTGAAAATGTCTTGGGGGTGATGAGGAGGTGTTAGAGGGCGTCACGGACCAGTTATAGTGTCGCATAGATTTCGAATTGTCAGAAAATAATAGCAATGGAAAATATATCCATTGGGATATTCAACCGTTAGAAAACGCTTAAATGATGATGAAGGGTGTCGCAGGGTGCCACCATGCAGCCAATTTTTGTAAAAACCATTGAAAAATAAGGAGAACGATCATTCAGGAAATGTTTTAATTCCAAGTGGGTTGAATTGCCTTGGACTATCACATTATAGCAATGAAATTCCAAGTTCCGCTATTCAAATAAAAAAAGCTCTCAATAGTGTCTAAGAATTACCTCTAACGAGCTTATGTGTAAATGGAAGAGAAAATTATATTCAAATGTGCGCATGCCAGTCGGGTGTTTTTAGTCTTGGTCCTGAAAAACGTTGCATTTTCATTAATAGCTATCCGAAATGCCTCAATAGGGCTTAAATTTACCTCTAATAACAACTCCTCCGCAATTGTCTTCTAGGAGCCCCATCTTTCTTTAATTCACACATATTTTTTGCGTATATTTTATCCTTTTATAAGCATTTTTTCACATTTTGAATTCCTTTGTGATGTTTTTAGGTGCCATTTCTGTGATTTCGTGATTTTATAACATTTTTAATCAATTAATTGTGTATTTACAATGTTCTGTGCCTTTTTAGTTTCCATGTTCCAAGGGGAACCTTCAATATATAAACATTTACACAGTTTAAGCTTCTTGTAACTCCTCTCACCTTTATTACTAAATGACCAGGTTATAGCAAATTATAGTAAATTTCCCCCCTCTTCTTGTCAGTTATTGCAGCTGTAGGAAACACGTAATCCTCATTCTAGCATGCATGAAAAAGGGGCTCTCCTTGCGTGTAATAGGCTATTTCGAAGAATGTATTAGCCGAAACAGAATATTAAAAATAGATTGGTGGCCCTCTTGGTTAGGGCACAGCTTCATTAGACGGGAATGACCTTTCAAGTCCTAATGAGGACAAAAAGCATTAAAATATAATGGTCCTCTTAGAAAATTCATTGAAAGAAAATGAAATCTAAAAAAGTACTTTGTAGCCACCCATGTGTGTGTACTTCTCTGTTAAAAGAGGGGGTCTCCCTCGGGTTCTGAAGAAACAGGTCAGGTTAGAATGCATCATCTATAAAAATTCCCCATTGCATAAGAATTAAATAAATTTTGAAAAACGTCATTGAAAAAAACTCCTTGAAGAAATGTTGTCCTAGAAAACGTCCTGAGATGTCCTGAAACATCTTGAAACGTCTTGAAAATACATTGTTGAAAAAATGTCTTAATAAAATTTCTCTACCTGGCGCTGTCATTACGTAACACTCACGTTTGTGCCATGGCGAGATATAAGCGTGCGTCCCCCACGGGTTCTGAAGAAACATGTCGAGTTAGAATGCGTAATTCATTAACACTCCCCAATTGCATATGAACTAAAGAAAAAACGCCATGAAAGAAAAAAACGCCTTGAAGAAAAATGTCTTAGAAAACGTCTCGAGATGTCATGACGCGTCTTGAAGCGTCTTGAAAAACGTCTTGAAATGTCTTAATAAGGCTCCTCTGCTAGGCACTGGGTCATTGCGGAAGACCAAAAAGTGTACCCTGCTCAGTTACAAGAGAGCCCTCAGGCTCAGAAAAAAAAACAGGAATTCGTCGTCCGTAAACTTTACCCCTTTCATAAAAATTAAAGAAATGTTGAAAAACGTCCTGGGAAGAAATTTCCTTGAAGAAAAATGTCTTATAAAACGTCTTGAGATGTCTTAAAAAGTCTTGAAAAAGTCTTAAAAAGTTTCTTAAAAAGTTTTGAAAACGCCTTGAAATCTCTCAATAAAATTCCTCTGCTAGGCACTGTCATTACGGAAGACCCAAGTGTGTACCGTGCTCAGTTACAAGCGGGGGGTCCCCCTCAGGTTCAGAAGAAACAGGACACCCTAGAATACGTCGTCCGTAATCATTACCAATTGCATAAAAATTAAAGAAATGTTGAAAAACGTCCTGGGAAAAAAGTCCTTGAAAAAAAATGTCTTATAAAACGTCTTAAGAGGTCTTGAAGTTTCTTAAAAAGTATTGAAAACGTCTTGAAATACATCAATAAAATTCTTCTTCTTTGCGCTGGTATTACGTAAGAATCCCGTGTGCGCAGCCTTTATTTAAAACCCTAAGTGTGAGCTGCCATTACGTATCACCCGCGTGTGCGCCGTCATTAAGTTATTCCCTGATAAATCTACTAGGTTACTCAAGATTGTGTCACCCTAAGTAAATCTATCAAGTCACGCATTACTTTCGACTCTAAATACATAGCAACCGAATGTAAACATTGACTTAACTAACACTTGCGTCTATTAGTTTCCCCTTATGACTTAACTAACACCTGCTGGCCCCCGTGGAAACCGGATCCCGTTGAAAATCCAAAGGCGTGTCTGCCCATAAGTAAAATACATCTATTACGTAATACCTGCATCTCTTACAAGCATAAAAAATGAGTCCAGATCAGGATTCGAAGGGGTTGGGCCCTTGTCGGAATCCTTAAGAGGATACTACTTTTACTACAGGCAACGCTAACGCCTCTGATACATAAACATAAATGATGCCCCATCTTTATTTGGGTGTCCTTTCAGCACATTTTCGCTGATATACCGTGCAAACAAGCCTATGAATCTGTCAAGCTAAATCAGAGGGAAAAAGAAAAAAAAAACACGTACCAGGTATGTTCATTGCTTAGTTTTCTTGGAACCATCTTATATGAACTTTCAAAAGGCATGTGTTTCCACAAACGCTCAAGTTTCTCTCATGTAAGAATTATCCTTTACAATTTTCTTACACTCAGAAAACTTTTGGAATGATATATTCTTAGATAATTATATTGGAAACGAAAGTTTTCTTCTCTGTGTTTTGAAACTTTCACTGTCAAAAGAAATATAGGAAATGTTCTCAGTTTCCTTGTCGAAAGTGAGACGGAATGAGTGGTTACTTGAAATGAGTGGTTACTTGAAAATTCCATGGATGGAAGATTCAGGAAGATAAGTCTGCTAGCCAAGATTTGAATATTGGAAGCAGTGATGACAGCGGTCAATTATAGGTGCGAAGTATAGCCACTCCAAAAAATGGAGAAGAATTTATTAGATGTTTTCCAGAGAAATTGCCTACGGATTGTTTTAGGTGCCCGACTGACTGACCGTATCTCAAACATTAAGCTGTACTAAAAATGTGGATCAATTCTGTTTTCTAGGGCTATAATGATAGAATTGTCATAATTACTTGGACATGTTCTTCGGACGAAGGATGACATATTGCCCAAGATGGTTCTTGTCAGTCAACCGTCTAGGGCCAAAAAAAAATCAGGTCATCCCCGAAGGGGGTGGTAAGATTTTGTAAGAAATATATTAGGGAAATGTGAACTTCTTGGGAGTGTGTAGAGTAGGAGGCTTTGAATAGGTTGAGATGGAGAGGGAATGTGTGTAGCTGCGTTGGCCTCAGGAGGCTTGGTGTTTTAGCTAGTAGTTAGTAGTTATAGTAGCAATTGCTAATTTCGAACAAAATTTTTGTCAATGCATGACAGGTCAAGGCGCGTCTTTAAATGATTGTTTGCACCTTTTTTGTAATATCGTTGATTTTTTAAGTACGAAAAGTAATATCAAATTTACGGAATTAATTTCTGTCTATTGTTGTTTTACAGTTCGGTTTAGAAACACTGATGAATCTTTTTTTTCTTCGAATTCCGGTATGTAATATTTTATAACTACTAAAAGAAAAATCATTCAAAATTTCAGTTTTCAGACTTGAATAGACATAAGATGGAGCGAGGTGGCAAAACATATTTTCATTTTGATGTTCTTGGTACTCTAAAGATTTAAAAGAGAATGTTTTTGAGCGTGTGAAACATGATGAAACGTGGGCTTTTAGGTGTAATTGGGAGTTACCACTATAATGCACTCAGTGTTTCCACTTCTCCCGATTTTTTGGGAGATCTACCGAATTTTTAATCAATCTCCCGACAAAAAAAGAAGATATCGAATTTATCGAAAATCTCCAGAAAACTTTATCCCCGGAACATTCTACTTTGTGGTCATTCTTTTTTTTTACCTGGCCGTTGCTTGTGGTCTTTTAGGGATTTTTCCTAACGTCCCAGGCACTTGAGGCACCGCGATTTGAATTTAATGGCATAGGTATGAACATTGCCCATTATCCATTCCAATGTGCTTGAATTGATTTTCTGTTTTTGATCTTTTGAGCACCTTCAAGGTTTGTAATTAACTAATTATTTTCAATTCATAAACTAACCACAGGTGCTGGCTTGCACCAAGAAGATGAGAACTAGCACTATGGGGGTCCAGCTGATTCAGTAGGTTCAAAATGATCCAAAGTTACTACAAATTTAAATAAATATGAAAAATTAGACTTTGTCTGCAGTTGCTCTGTAGAACTGAAGGGGTTTGCCTCAAACGATCTAATACAAGAAACAGAGATGAAAATTGCAGCATTTTGAAAACAATTTACCATTTTTGCTGGTTGACAAAATAGTCCCATTCCTGAAAAATATGCCGCATAAAAATGTTACTGATAAAGTAAGATTGGGTAAGCAGAAAGTGACGAATATAGTCCGCCAGGGTCTGTCAGTGAATTGTAAAACATAAAACCGCGAAGAAAAGATGAACACGAGTACAATTAGTGGTCGAAAAGTGCCATTGACAAAGAATGGCGGGAACATTTCGATAGTGCCAATGATAAAACAGTGACTCTGACAGCCGAGAATTACTGGAAATCGGCTTTGAGTGCGAGGGACCACCGTGGAAACCAAACTTAGCAATGTTTGTACAATACTTGTGTTCCTTGCTGTTTTCGAGCGTAGCTTCAGAAAGACTGTTCAGCTTACTCAAGAAGTAAAGACAGACAGAAGGAATCATTTGGTAACAGTAACTTTGGCTTCCACAATTCAGACGAAACTTGAAATGAAACGAGACGGAGTTACAGCAGACACACTGACGGTTGACCAGCCCCTCAGAAAGAGGCTAAAAGGAGTAGTAGCGTCTACCAGCGAAGCTGAGTTACTGCATGATCAAAGGAGACTGTTCACATAAAAAGCCATGCGATAGACACAGATTATCATTGTATTCGGTATATGTGTCTGAAAGTTATACTATTTTTTATACTTTTTTTTTCAGTCATATCAATACTAATGAGCTACGACTTTGCGTTTTCTCTTTATCATTTGTGAATACCTCTAGGGATGGTGGTAAAAAATTTTTATCCGCTCAACTCAGACTCAATGGTCAAAGGCCTAGTGTCCGTAACTCGTCCAGATTTTCTGTCCCAGTCGTGAACTTAGTGGGCTGTCGTGTGGAATCTGAAAGGGCGAAAAAAGTAGGGGTCGATGAAGAAAAATGTCTTAATTAAACAGCTTTAGAGTCTGAATGAAATATAACTGCGCTTAGTTTCAAAATTAAATACATTTTAAGCTTCTAGCTGCTTCCTTTTGTCATGTTTGACATCGTTGATTGCCGAATTTTCTTTCCGGAATTGCAGCTGGCTTCAGTAAATCTGCACTCCAAACATTTAGACTGTGGTACTTAATACTCAAATCGCTCGAACACCTCCATAAAGTCAATACAAAAACAAAAAAAATGAAAATTCTACTAAATCCTGAGATCCATCTCCCGATTTTCTCCCGACTCGTGAGAGCCATCTCCCGATTTTCTCCCGAAAATTGTCAAGATTTTACAGATTGTTTGAAAAGATAAGTGGAAACACTGGATGCACTCCTATTAGGTGTGTGGGAAGATTCCTCAGGGTAGCCTACAGATGAATAAAATTGACAATTTGGAGTTATTTTAGGCTTATTTCTCTTGGTAAGTCATTAAAGCTGTTGAAATGCTCTTTTGACTGTTAAAAGTTATTATTACTTTGTTTGTTGTTATAGCTCTGTGACTTTTTTTTTGTAATAAATACCATTTCAAATTAGATAAACCCATCTGTAGGGATGTTCGCAATGGAACTAATGTCCTAGCTCTATGTAAACGCACGCTTAAATTAACGTCTTCAAAAGGATGATCAGGACATTGTTTTAAATCTGGGTATATTCTGAAAATGAATGAATAAAAAAAACAAACTATAAGAGTCAGCCAAAACTGTGACTTTCTTTGAAAATACTTTCTTCATTCCTTTTTTAAGTAGAGCGTACAGGCATTAGCGTTAAACTTCAGATTCAAAATAAAATTTAAAATTTCGTCATTTTTTCTTCAGCATAAGTATCATCAGTAACATCAAAGTAATAAGGTAACGCATCATTTTAGTAGCCGCTCTTGAGCTAGAGTTTTTTTTTGTTTTGCTGTTTTCAAGAGTACGGACCTAGTTAGCCACCTTTCTCATTATTAATACTTCCAAATATTCTTTAAGGACCAACAAGCGACGATTAAAAGACTTGGTATCACTCCTAAATTTGGTCTGGTAACGTCCCCTAAGAAATGGCAGAAATATCTTATCTTGCTTATTGCCACGCCATCCTTCCACTCCCAGGGAAAACTCTATTTTTGAAAAAAACATAAAACCTTACATTTTTAATATAATTTGCTGTTCATATTATGAACTCTTTCCTAATTTGAAGTAATTTTGGTGTACTGGTTATATTAGTAAAATTGTAAAATAGGCCTAGTATAAGAATTAATTTTGCTGTTACATTTATATTTTAATGTTTCATGTCCAGCTCAGCCTTAGCAAATAAGTCTTAAATATGCTCTTAGACCACACTGGTTATACATGCCGTATGATAAAAAGTGAAAAAATATAAAAATAATTCAGAATTAAGAAACGAGGGCGATTTTTAATCGTTGAAAAAAAGAAAATGCGAAGCGGAAAAACGAACCGGATATTCTGGCAAGGGCCTCCACCAAGGTGCCCTAGAAAAAAAACACAGAAAAAAAAGTTAAAAAAAACAAACAAAAAGTGAACTCTAAGAAGACAAAGGAAAGGCACTTGCTAGATTTCTTCTGTCTTGTTAAATTCATTAAAAAGAAAATGTGTTTTTTTTGTGTTGAGTACTGATTACGGGATGTCGGAGGCCCCTTTCGAAATATCAGCTTTGTTTCTTTGCATCGCTTTTCTTTTAGCTGGCTGAAAATCACCCTTATTTTTTGGTTTCTTCATTATTTTTCTGTTTTATGTTTTTTTGTCAAATGGGAAATTAGCCTGAATGTTCCTTAGGGATTCAACACCTTTTACTACGCCTCTCCCCATTTGTTCCCCATTATTGCCTTAAACGCAATGTTATTTTGACAAATTGACTAAGTTTCGAGAAATAAGATTTATTGTTGCTTCCTTTATTTCAGGATGAACGCTTTAGTCCCCAGATAGATGAAATTACTGGTTATCGAACACAGAGTTTAGTTTGCTTACCAATTTGTAATCAGCAAGGGGAGGTGCTTGGTGTTGCTGAAATAATCAACAAAATTGATGACGGAAATGTTGCGGAGTTTTGTGAAAAAGACGTAGAGGTAAGCTATTAAAAGATTAATATGTAAAATTGACTTATTTGGCCAAATTTGTTTATTTGTATAATTTTTACGCCTAGATGGTGGATATATGTCTGTGGACGATACACAGATAGTCCACAGATGATGGACACTAAAATTTTTTATCGTTATCAGAAGCAGAACTGGTTCCATTTTGATTTGAATTAGTTAAAAAAAAAATCCGAAAAAGAAGTTTTTCAAAGAATAGGGTGGTTTCTTTGAAAAACTTCTTTTTCGGACAATGTCCTATTAGGTTTTTTGACGGGGATTGGACCATGGAGGGAGGATCGGGCGTCTGCTTTCATGGTTTATCATTAATAAGTTTTTTAGGGGGAAAAGGAGGAAGGTCAGGCTATGGAGGGACCGAGTTCAGCTTACACAAGTTTCGGCCTGAAATATTATTAGTGTTTTTTTTTTAGTGAGGCTGAGGTTAGGGCATATATGATCTTTAAACTATTTTAAAAAACTTGCATAAAAACTGTATGCCCCCAGGCATAGCTTACAACACTTGCCTGGGCCTCGCGCGTTGTGTTGACCCTGAAGTTTTTATTATCAGATTTTTGAACTTATTAAAAAGAAATAGCAGTCTCAAAAATTCGATCATATGGATTTGGGTAAAAGAGGGCTGGGAGGATAGTTGCCCTCCAGTCCCTTTTAACTCTCAAAAAGGGCATTAGAACTTTCAATTTCCAATCGAATAAGTCCCCTCCGAAGTATATACAACTAAGGCCGTATCCAGGGTGGGGGGCTAGGGGGTTTGACCCCCCCTCGAATTGTTTGTCTGACTAGTAAAAACAAACAAATGGACATAAACAAATTTTGTATGCGTTTTTTGACGTTTTTTGTATACTCCCCCCCCCCCAAAAAAAAACAAATTGAGTAAAAACCCCTCCGAAAAAAATCCTGAGTATGGTCTTGTATACAACCACCCCTTCCATAAAAACCTGATTTGTCTCCGGGGCATAATTTACAACAATTGCCTCCGTGTCTGTGGGCGGGGGTTATGCAAACCTCAGAGCTTTTGTTATATGATCATTGGCCTTTTTTGAACAAAATGACTGTCTTAAAACTTTTATCAGATGGATTTGGGGGAAAAAAGCTTGAGGGGGGGGGTAAGGCTAGTTGCCATCTGATCACTTTTGATTCTTAAAAAGGGAACTGAAACTTTCAATTTCGAATCTTTTGAGTCCCATCCGAAGCTTATACAACCATCTCTCCCATAAAAACCTTAACCCCGATCCCCCGTTTTCATACCCCGGGGCATAATTTACAACCCTTCACCTGAGCTGTGTGGGGTTATATTGACTCCAAAGTTTTGTTTTCTGATCGTTGTACTGTTTCGAACAAAACGGCTATTTCAATATTTGGATCGGATATATTTCGGGAAAAGAGAGTGGGTGGGGGGAAATACACTCCGAACAATTTTGAATCTTAGGAAAGGAGCTAGAACTTTCAATTTTCAATTAAACGATCCCCCTCTGAAGTTTATACGACAACCCCTTCCATAAGAACTTTATATGTCCCCGGGGCATAACGTACAACAGCTGCAATAGGGCTCTGGGGGGTTGTGTTAACCCTGGAGTTTTTCTTATCTGATATTTTGACTATTTTTAACAAAATGGGTATCTCAAAATTTGATCGGATGCGTTTTGGGAAAAAGGGCGTGGGGTGCTAGTTGCCCTCCGATCTCTTTTGACTCTTAAAAAGTGAACTAGAACTTTCAATTTTTAATGAAATGAGCCCTCTCTGAGGTTCATATGGGCCCCCTTCTATAAGAACCATATATGCCCTAGGGCATAACTTACAATGCCTGCCAATGGGCTCTGAGGGTTGTGTCGACTTTGGAGTTATTGATATCTGATCTTTAAACTATTATTAACAAAATGGCTATGTCAATTTTTTTTTTCAGATGCATTTGGGGAAAAGAGGATTTTGGGGGGAGGTGGGGCTAGTTGCCCTCTGATCACTTTTGACTCTGATCACGTGTGTGTATGTGTGTGTGTCTGTGTGTGTGTGTGTTTAGAAGCCGTTGCGTAGTTAAGAACCTTGAAGTAAATAACAGTTGAAGTCCTAATGATCTCAATATTCTTTCATCAGCAATACAATCGATTACTTAAAAGTAATCGATAAAAGTAAAGTAATGCTAAAGCATGCAATTTAAATTTTCGTGAAAACTCGAGCAGAAAAAAGAAGAATATTATTTTAAAACAATTGCGAAGCTTAAGAAATAACAGCCATCAGGTAATTCACGCGTCTCACATTAATGATAATAGACAATAAAACAAAAACTATGACATAAAACACATAAGAAAATTAAATATCCTACAAACAAGTTTTCACATATTATCTTTAGTTTTCAATAATTTCCGTTTAATTTACATGTTTTTTGCTTTTGATAAATCTAGCCCCTCCTCCAAAAATGAAAATTTTCGTGAAGGGAAGTGACAATAACACCTTAAGAGACTGGACGTGTGACGTTATAGCACAGTTCATATAATTATCCAGTAAGCTTAGTGCAGATCATTTCTGGTCTTTGTTCTCGGTGCGAACAAAAAGCTCCTCCCACTTCTTTCTGCATTAGCGGGTTAGTCTGTTTCCAATTGTTTCCAACAAAGTGCATTATTCGTAATAGCGGGTTTCCACTTGTTTCCGATTAGATCACAGTCTGACTTGTCTACCCGTGAAAAGATCTTATGCCGCCTATGTTTCTATCTGCAAAAACGTTCTCTGGAGAACTCGCACCTTGTTCCGGGTTTTTATAATGGGTGAGATAGGGAAAGATCATACTGGATAATTATATAAACTGTGATAATTATATTAACTGATAATTATAATTATAATGATAATTATATATGATAATTATATAAACTGTGCGTTATAGATAGAGATAATCTTCAGAAGCAATTAGATATAATAAAAAATTATTTAGAAAAGAAGGATTTAGAGTTCAATACTAGGAAGTAAGTACTATTCGTATTTAGGAGTACAGAGGGTGTTGATTCAGAGGTTCATTTTAATTTTGGAGGAAAGGTCTTAAAATTGAAAGAAAAATTTCTTTATTTGGGTGTTAAGTGTAGTGCATTAAGAGAGATATCTAGGCATTCAAAAGATTGCAATTTAACGGGTAATGGGCTTATAAATATGCTTTTGAGAAGTAATTTAAATCAGCTGGCTGACATGAGGATCCAGAAAAGAATTTTCCAGACAAAAGTAACTTCTAGTCTACATTGGGGCTCTGAGGTTTGAGATTTTGCTGAAGCAGCTAAGCTAGAAGTAGTTCAGCTAAGATATTTTAAGAGAATTTTAGGCTTGAAGGATTCATTAAGTTCAGTGGTACTGAAAGGAGATTTGGGGCTTTTCCCTTTAAGGAGTGTTAGATTGTTTAGAATCGTAAAATTCTGGGAGAAGATAATTAGGCTACCTAGAGTTCAGCTTCTTAAGGCAGTTTATTTGGAGAGCTTGAAGGACGGTAGACGTGATTCACGGTCAAATCAGGTCAAGTAAAATACTGGACCTTTGTGGACTTTCGGAGATGTGAAATAAAGGAAAAGGCCCTGTGGGTGAAACCTTTCAGTATGGAAGGAAGTCCAGCAAACCCTAAATGACCAAGAAATCCAAGAGTGGTAAGCTCATAAGGACCAATCTATGTCTTTGAGGTTTAATCCCAAGCCAAAGACGGTTGGGGGGAGGGGGTTTATTTTAAATTTTGGTTGAATAAAGAGGATTTGAAGAATTTGTTGTTGGTAAGAGGGGATAGATTGAATTTAGGTAAGAGAAGGAAATTTTTGGGAAAGTTTAGGCTGGCGGCTGGCCCTTATTTTTGCCCAATGTGTGGATGTTTGAATGAAAACTTATGTCATTTTGTATCCGAGTGTGAAGAGCTGTCTGAGTTGCGGAATGAATGTTTTGGACGAGTGTTTGGGAGTGAATGCTGGTTCATTGAGCGGATGGCTGAGAGGAACGCATGTGCTATTAAACAGTTGTGTAAGTTTCTTCGTTTAGGGATTAAATATAGGGAATCATGTTTGAGGGGATAGCCTGTTACTATTTTTAGGATTTCAATTTTATTATATGGTGTTTGTTGGTTAAAAGTTGAACCTTGGTGTGTTTCTTTTTTCTTTGTCGTTTTGTTGTTCTTTTTTCCTTTTTTGATTTTTATTATCTAAAGTTGTATTTTGTTCCTGAGCTTTGGTTTATAGTTGTGTTATTATGTGTTGCTATGGCTTAAGGGCTTTTTGCAATAAATCTTATCTTATAGTAACAAATGCCTTCATATAAATGACACTGCATTAGTATTGCAGGTATTTTTAAACTCAAAATTATTTAAGATAAAATAAGTTTATTTTGGCCCGCTTACAACATACAAAAAAAAAGAAGTGGAGGGAAGAAAGACCGAAATATATATATATATATATATATATATATATATATATATATATATATATATATATATATATATATATATATATATATATATATATATATATATATATATATATATATATATATATATATATATATATATATATATATATATATATACTATACTTTACTTACTTACTTAAAGCTCTTGCTCGGCAGCGTCGCCAGCGTAGAGGGAACCAGTCGTCAGCGCCGTCAGTCTTCTCCAGAGTGGTCGGTTCAGGGCGAGGGTTGTCGCTTCAGCCGGGTTGATGTTTCTGGAGGCGAGCCGATCACGGATGACGTCCGTCCATCTGGTGCGTGGTCTTCCCCTAGGACGCCTCCAGCCGTTTGCAGCTGGGTCGAAATCGAAGATGAGCCGGGCGGGTGTTTGAGCAGGCAGACGGAGCAGATGACCATACCAACGCAGCGAGCGAGACTCAAGCTGCTCGGACAGGGGTGGGAGTTTGAAGGACCTGAGGATTTCTGAATTTCGTACCCTGTCGGGCCATCGGGAGCGTTCTATTTTTCGGAGGTGTTTCGTCTGGATGGCATCTACCTTCAGCGTCTGTGTCTGAGTCAGCGACCAAGTCTCAGCAGAATAGAGCATAATGCTGGCAACCGAAGCAGAGTATATTCGTGCTTTGGTGAGACGGCTGATCTGGGGTTTATGGAAGACTGTTTTTAGAAAGCGACCGAAGACAGAGTTTGCTTTTGCCGCTCTTGCTGATATTTCGGCATCTAGGCTTCCGTTTGAGCAGACAATTGAACCAAGGTAGGTAAACTGCTTGACTACCTCTACAGTCTGGCCACAAATTTCCACAGATCACAGGGGGTTGGACGGCGTTTTCTCAACGGGCATTATCTTGGTCTTTGACCAATTTATTTTCAGACCAAATTTCTCAGCGGCAGAGGCCAGTGTTTCCAGTGTAGTTTTGAGGTCACTAATGTTTTCGCATATTAGCGCCACGTCGTCGGCAAAGTCGACGTCTGAAAGAACTCTTCCAGCAAAGCCTATGCCAAACGGCTGCACCTTCTGTGTGTTATTCAGGATGTGGTCTATTACACAGTTAAAGAGCTCAGGTGCAGCGGCACATCCTTGCCGGACACCATTTTTAATTTTGAAATGTCCAGAAGGCCGTCCATTTACAATCACCGCACTTTCAGTGTTATTATACAGTTCTTTGAGGAGACGGACGATTTTCGTTGGTACGCCAACAGACTGAAGCATTAGCCATAGTGACTCCCTATCGACAGTGTCGAAGGCAGATCAAAAATTGACAAAGGTAATGTACGCCTTCCTCTTATATTCAAGAGTTTTCTCTACTAGCTGTCTAATCGTATGGATTTGCTCGGTGGTGGACCTGCCTGGCATGAAGCCAGCTTGCTGGGGGCGACGCAGGGCATGGAGGTATCTTGTTGCCCGTTTGAGAAGCAGCATAGCGAAGAGCTTTCCAGGAACTGAGAGTAAAGTTATGCCACGATAATTGATACATTCTGCTTTGCTTCCCTTCCTCTTATAGATTGGTACAAGTAGGCCCTTCTTCCAGTCTGAGGGGATTTTTTCAGAGTGCCACACAAGGTTAAACAGCATTTGTAGCCAGAGGATCATGGCTGGACCCCCATTTTTAAGGAATTCCGATGTTAGGCCACATATTCCTGGCGCTTGGTTATTCTTTAGCTTGCGGGTGGCAGCTTTTATCTCCTCCGCTGTAAATTCAGGACCATCAGGAGCAGGTATGGTAGTAGCCGCAGCAGCTGCTAGCTCATGGTCTGTCTGGTCTGGTGGATCTGAGTTGAGCAGCTTCTCAAAGTGGTCCTCCCACTGGCGGAGGCATTGTGATTGGTTGTAGATATTCTCACCGCTAGCGCTTCGAAGGTATGGCGTAGTTTGAGTGTGCTGACCTGACAGCTCACGAAGAATCTTGTAGGTGGCTCCACTGTCCTTTTTCTTGGCGGCCTCTTGGAGTTCGGATGCCTTGCTGTCAATAAAAGCCTTGCGGTCTTTATGCAACATGGAATTGCGCTCTTTGTTTAGCAGTCTGTATGTAGTCATGTCCCCGCCAAGACGTGCTTCTCGCCTGAGCTCTATGATGGCAAGGGAGTGATTACTGATCCAGTCTTTTTTCTTCCGTTGCCTCATTCCAACAACGTCAGTTGCTGCCGCAAGAGTGTTCTCTTTGAAGGACTTCCATGCAAATTCACTATCATCGCATTGGCCAAGGACCTCAAATCTGTTGGATATCTCCACATGGTACCGCTCAGCCAGAGCGGGGTCCTGTTGGATGCGACCGGCATCAATTTTCTGAGAAGACTGGCTGTTCTTCATAGCTTTGAGGCGGAGCTTAATTTTGGCTGCTACCAGCCGGTGGTCGGTGGTCCCGAGCTCGGCGCCACGGTAGGTGCGGCAATTCTGGACAGACGACAGCCATCGTCGACGTACGATGATGTAGTCGAGCATCTTCTTTGTTGATCCACCATTGCTATACCAGGTATACTTGGCTATATTTGGTCTCTGGAACCATGTGTTCGCAATCGTTAGATTGTGGGCCAGACAACAATTCAGCAGCCTCTCTCCATTATCGTTTAGGCTATCCACTGTAACAGGTCCAACAGCGAGATCCCACAGGCCTGATTCGTTTGAAATACTTGCATTCAAGTCTCCTAGGAGGAGGAGGTAGTCATGGGGAGGTACAGAAGATAGTTCAGAACTAAGCAGGTTATAGAAATCGTCCTTGTCTTCTTCATCAGCGTCGTTTGTGGGGGCATAGCACGTAATGACAGTTATTTTGCCGTGCTTCCCATTCAGTCTTGCGGTCAGGAGTCTAGGCGATACTGGTTTGAATGACAGGAGGGCCCTACGTGCAGCACTGTTCAATACTAGGCCAACGCCTCCTCTTCTTTGGCTACCGCCAGACCACAGCAATGTGCGTCCTTCACCTATGTCCTCTTTACCATGTCCAGGGAGGTGTGTTTCGGTGACTCCAGCTATTGTGACTTTATATTTTTTTAGTTCTTTTGCTAAAAGAAGATTCGAACCAGGTTGGTTCTGCGTCAAGACGTTCCATCTGGCCACATTGGTGCCACCTTGGTCAACGATGTTCAGAGGGGATTTTCCTTGGGCGGTCCGAGGTCGATACGGGGTTGGAGATGATATATCCGAGGCTGAATTTCTGGTTCCATTCATAGCAATAGAAGTTTCTGGAGGAGGGCTGCCAACCCAACCGTCCCTAGATGCAATTGGTTCTCTGGTGGCTAGCCAGGTATCCAGAGGCACGTGGAGGTCGTTCTTCATGCGCCAATTTGCATGGGAACTAACTCCGGACGAGCATCATTACCTCCGGACGAGCATCATCATTATATATATATATATATATATATATATATATATATATATATATATATATATATATATATATATATATATATATATATATATATATATATATATATATATATATATATATATATATATATATATATATATATATATATATATATATATATATATATATATATATATATATATATACATGTATATAGAAAAATTTACTTTTAAACAAGGAAAATAGATAATGTAAAATTAATCCAAACAGCACTGAGAAATAATATTAAATGGCAGAAAACACCTGCTACAATAACAGATAAAGAAAATATAGCTTTACCTCGGGCCTTATAAACAAGAAATTCAGTCTTAGCAGCATTAGCATTAAGTCCTAGGAGCTTATAACCAGAAATCATAGAATCAAGGTTTGCCTGTAAATTAGAAAGAGTTGGACTGATAAGCAGAACATCATCTGCGTAGCAAATCAAGCTAAAATCACAAAGATCACTATAAATTCCACCATTAAATCTCCTAGTTACAGTGGTTGTAAGAATGTTTGACATAGTAGGACTTAAAACAGAACCTTGTCTGAGTTCTCTAATAAGACGAATAGGCCCAGTTAAAAGACATTTTTCAAGTTTAACAAACCCACAAGTGTGCAAACGCATAATTCAGATGCTTACGAAAACCCAACTGTCTATAATCTAGCACGCATTTACGTATCATTTCAGGCAGGATAAGACTTTCCAGAACCTTGCTTAAAACACTAGAAACAGTAATAGGGCATTAAATACTACAAAAATTAGCATTTTTTCCTGTTTTTAAATATTTATTATTGCGCCAGAACCAAATGAATTAGCTACTTGACCTGTATCAATACACATTTGAAATCAAAGTGGCAGATGCTCAATCAGTAGTGTACTTGCTTATTGAGGGCGGTGGGGTGGGATAGCGTCTAAAACGGGAGCTTTACGACGCTTCAAAAGACAGATTACACGCACAACGTCTGTTTCAGAAACAAAAAACATGTCACGTCTATGCAATAGAGGGCCAAACCTACTTTTTAGTAAGACATCACTTCCAGTTTCTAAATTCGAATGACGGGACCCAAATACAGCAGAATAATGGTGAACCATTGCTCTTCAGGAATACCAACACTCACTTTACTACAACCGCTCTGAATATTTCTATATATTTTTCCACATCACGTTTTGCATTTCTAAGAGCCTCAGCAGAGACGCGCTCAGCTTCCCTATCTTTAATGTCACTGACACCCTCGGTATATTCCTTTTTTGTCTTTCTGAAAAGATGGAACAGAAGACCAGATCTTAGCTTATCACGATCACACCAAATGCGATACCACATTTTTTGAACGTCTTTTAGCTGCGCTCAAGCTGGGATCATGACTCTAACCGAACTTATGGGTACCTCTCTTCACTTTAGCTACCGGGACGGAGGCTGCCTCACCACGCTTCTTACCATGAAAATAAAAAAAACAAGTTTTTTAAACTGAAAGTAAGGAGCGACATTAAAACTTAAAACGAACAGAAATTATTCTGTATATGAAAGAGACTGTCCCCTCCTCAACGCCTCGCTCTTTACGCTAAAGTTTTTTATTGTTTTAAAAAATAAAGTTGTGAGACAGAGTCAAACATTAGCGTAACGAGCGAGGCGTTGATGAGGTGACAGTCTCTTTCATATACAGAATAATTTCTGTTCGTTTTAAGATTTAATGTCGCTCCTTACTTTCAGTTTAGAAAACTTGTTTTTTTTATTTAATTTTTGAACGTTTTTGAATAAATGCAGGTTTTGATCTTTGCTCACCGTACATGAATAATTAAAACAAAATTTTTATATTAATTTACTTTTATTTAGTTAAATGGATTTCTCGAAACTTGTTTAATTTTATTTACGAACGTTTTTATTTGTAATAAATATACGTAACTTACGAATTAACTTACGTAACGAACTTCTATATTCATATATTTTTAATACGTATATTAGGGGATTCGCCCCCTAGTCAATACCTTGCTCTTTAAGCGAAAGTTAAAATTTTGTTCCAATTCTTTAGAAATGACCGCTTAATCACAACGGCCGTTAATTAGAATAAATAGCTCTTATGAAAGCACTAAAAAATCTTTGGCTTAAAGAGCCATTGACAACGGGGTGAACCCAATTATATATGTAATATTTTCTGTTCGTTTAAAGTTTCGATGTTGCTGCTGTTGCAGTTGAAATACTTGTTTTTTTATATTAAATTTATGATCTTTTTTTAAATAATGCTGGGAAGTCCGGCGTCCCCTTCATAGCAATGTCCCTTCCCCCATGAAAACTTCCTTCACGGAAAGATCCTCCAACATAAACCCTGACCAACCCACCCCCCCCCCCACTACCAGGAAAAATCTCCCCTGAAAACGTCTGTGTACTTCCAAATAACCAATACTATATGTTAACATTGAGTAAAGTTCATAACTTTCAGCCCTCCCCCCGGGAACTTCGGGGGATTAAGTCATCCCAAAAGGCATAATTATAATATTTTCGAACATGTTGAACAAAATGGCTATCTCAAAATTTTGATTAGTTGCCCTCCATTTTTTTGGTCACTTAAAAAGGGCACTAGAACATTCAATTTCCATTCCAATTAGCCCTTCCACGATATTCTAGGACAACTGGTCCAATACGATCACCCCTTGGGGAAAAAAAACAAAAAAAAAAAACAAATAAACACGCACCCGTGATCTTTCTTCTGGCAAAAAATGCAAAATTCCACATTTTTGTAGATGGGAGCTTGAAACCTCTTTTTTTTCCAGTTCTTTAAAAATGACCTCTTAATCACAATCAGTTGATCAGTTGAAAAACTTGTTTTTTTTTATTTAATTCCTGATCTTTCTCTTTAATAATGCTGGGAAATCCGGCGCCCCCTTCATAGCACTGTCCCTGCCCCCAGGACCACGTCCTTCATGGAAAGTTCCTTCCCTATAGCCCCCACCCTCTCCTTCCCCCACCTACCAGAAAAAATCTCCTCTGAAAAAGTCTGTATACTTCCCAATAACCAATACTATATGTTAACATTGAGTAAAGTTCATAACTTTCAGCCCTCCCCCTGGGGACTTTGGGGGATCAAGTCATCCTAAAAGACATTTTTATCATATTTTCGACCATGCTGAACAAAATGGCTATCTCAAAATTTTGATCGGGTGACTTTGGGAAAAAAATGAGCGTGGGAGGGGGCCTAGTTGCCCTCCATTTTTTTTGGTCAATTAAAAAGGGTACTATAAATTTTAATTTCCTTTCCAATGCGCCCTCCTACTATTTTATAGGACCACTGGTTCTATACAATCAACCATGGGGAAAAAAAAACAAAAAAAAAAAAAAAAAAACAAACAAACAAATAAACACGCATCCGGGATATTTCTTGTGGCAAAAAATGGAAAAATAAAAATTTTTTTATATAGGTGCTTTAAACCTCTACAGTAGGGTTCTCTGATACGCTGAATATGATGGTGTGATTTTCATTAAGGTTCTATAACTGTTAGGGGTCTTTCCCCCTTTTTTCGAAAATCAGCCAAATTTTCTCAGGCACGTAACTTTTGATGGGTAAGATTAAACTTAATGAAACTTATATATTTGAAATCAGAATTAAAATCTGATTGTTTGGATGTATCTATTGGTATCAAAATCCCGTTTTTTAGAGTTTCGGTTACCATTGAGCTGGGTCGCTCCTTACTTACAGTTCGTTACCACGAACTGTTTGAAACAATTTCAGCAATATATGTGTCAAGACTAATGCTATCGCTTACACCATGAATTAAAAGCTGGAACGGAACTTTAATTTTCGTTAGCATCTCGTCTAGTCTATCTTGGTAGAGAATCTTATCAACCCTTTCCCGCTCTAACTTATAGTAATATTGCGGGGGATTTGTCTTAGTACAAGGCAAATAACTAATGTTAATGACACACTGAGGTGATCGCTGAATGTCTGCTCAGAATTCACTGCAAAATTTGAAACTAGAGTAAAGTTAAAGACAATCAGACAACATTATTTTTCATGTCTGACGGTGACATGTCATGTCAACGTCAAATGTCTTGTAACCGCATATTTTAGGAATTACATCACCGAATATGTTCACACGAATTTACATATTTCTAATTTTTCGTCCTGCAAGTTCTTCTAAAACGGTTTTAAAATCTATTTTCCTTGTGTTTTCGCTTTCAGTCAACATGATCGCTAAACTATTTAGTCTGTCCTGATTTATTGTTGATATCAGATAGTTTTTTTTCTATTGGTCTTATCCTGGAAAATGTTGTCTCTCCAGAAGCAACGCTTACTGGACTTGTTAAGAACATTTCACATTTTCGAAAATCAATTGTTCATTTTGATGGCAGCGCAGGGCCCTTTCAAACACGAGGTCCGATTGGGCCCAATCTATATAATTGCCCCTTTTTCGGCCCTGATGATACTAAACTTTTATAGGATCTTAGTGGGTGGTGATGCCCCTCAGGTTTGTGGTAGCTCTCGCTAATAAGCCTTTAATTGCATTGTTATTTTCTTTTTTTGGTGTTGTTGATGCTGTGACAAATTAAACTGTTTCAGTTATGAATCATTTTTGGTAAAGTGCAAATTACTTTTACATTTAAGACTCTGGAGAGTTTAAAATGGGGTGTCCCCCGTTTTAGTTGTGGCAATTTTAGTTTGTTGTAAGTTTTATTTATTATTTTACTTTATTTCTGTTAGCTTTAAGTTTCATTATCGCTCTTTAGATTTCTTTGAACTGCTTTTTTTTAGAAACTTCTTTTGTTTCAATTTCGCTCTTTACTTCAATAAGAAAAACTTTGTTTTTAAGTGTTGATTTTGCTTGTTTTATAAAACACAATAAACCTGACAAAAGATTCTTTATCTCCTATTCCACCCCCTCAAGATCATTACATTTCCTCCCGTATTTATCTCGTTCTTCTCTTGATAAATAATATTTTAATATTATTTAAATATGGTAATATATGTAGCAAAGTGTCCGGACAACAAAAAGGGAAATAACTATACCCTATCTTACCTACTAGTTGATAGAGATATTAAAATTACATTGTGTGATAGCATGAGCCCCAAGTAGAAATGGAAGGTAAATGAAAGCAGCCACCCCTGCGAGCGACCGAAACCCATTCTCTAGCCGCCGTACTAAGTGGACGTACTAGGTTACAAGACATGTGACGATGAGGATCAGAACGAATAAAAATGAAAATGAAGAACAGAGAAATGTGTGGTTAGAAGATATACGGCCGCGAGAACAAAGAAATATGCATTAAGAAGATAATCAGCAGAGAGAATTACAAGCAACAGCAGGAATCAGAATTTGCCAATGTTGAAAGTGAAGAAAAAAGAATTGTAATGTTAGCAGACACACTAAAGCAAAAAGAAAAAAAAACACACTAAAAAAAGTATAAAGAGGGTCAAAAATGACAGTGAAGAACAAAGAACTGTGCTGTTAAAGGACAACGAGAGTTAGAACGAGTCAAAAAAGAACATGCAGAAGGAAAAAAAGGTACTTGTGTACATAATGGTACACGATCGAGAGCAAACCGGTTTTATCTGTCTGTATTAAGAGACAGTTAGCTTACGCTCAGTGGAAAACAAGTGACGGGTGATAGAATACATCGGACTTATATAGTTTGGGCTATATATTTGCACATTAGGGAATGGGAGTGAGATATATATATATATATATATATATATATATATATATATATATATATATATATATATATATATATATATATATATATATATATATATATATATATATATATATATATATATATATAGAGAGAGAGAGAGAGAGAGAGATTTAAATTCATTTTTATTAAAGACCAATATTCACGAAAAAATCATATCAAACAGATCTACCACGTAAAAATCTATACAGATTTGTTTGTGGCAGGACTCTTACAACATATATATTAAAAAAAAAAGAAGAAAAATATAATTTTATAAAGAAATAAAAAATAAACCTAGTGAGAATCGCGAACCAATACTTACATTAGATAGAAGACCGAAGGAACCCCCCCCCTCACCCATCCTTATTCATCAGGAAATTCTTTATCTTATTTTTAAAAGAGGACACACTCTCAGGCTTTCTAGTGCTTTCTGGAAGACTGTTCAATACCGAAACACCCACATGCTTAAATACAAAACTAGACCTAGCAGTGTGTCGTGTGTGAAACAAGTGAGGGTAGAGTATTTGGACAGCGTGAAGTCAGAAAACAATTCTTACTTCATAATATGCAGAATAATTGTAGCTAATACATTTTCCATGCATACCCTCTATACTATGCACTTCCCCCCCCCCCCCAATGTAGAAAAATATAGCTCTAATTTGTTTCTAAAGTTTTATATTTTGATCGTATTTTGATATATTTCATTGGGATTGACTTAACTTCACTTCTAGAGTGTGTACCATTATGTACACAAGTACCGAAAACAATATTATGTTACATGAACAGCACCATCAAAATGTTCAATGCCAACAAATTTTGCCATAAAACCCAGTAAAAACCTACAAAGATACCGTAAACTACGCAAGTGTTAATTACCAGTCATTGGGACCCTTTAACTATGTATTCACTGTGGAGTCCTCCGTTATCCCACAGGAAAAGCAGCTAACACAGATGATTTACTAGGGGCTGCTGCCTGCTTGGTCGAATTGCATTCCTGCAACAACAATTTCCAAATGATTTTGTTTGGCCTGTTATAGGACATCACTTGCTCTCTAATGAGCTCTACAAATATATATATATATATATATATATATATATATATATATATATATATATATATATATATATATATATATATATATATATATATATATATATATATATATATATATATATATATATATATATATATATATATATATATATATATATATATATATATATATATATATATATATATATATATATATATATATATATATATATATATATATATATATATATATATATATATATATATATATATATATATGTGTGTGTGTGTGTGTGTTTATTTATTTATTTTTATGCTGGATTTGAACTATGCTTAAGAATTCAATATATAGAGGGGGCTCCACAAAGCAATTCAAATCGGGCCCGGCACATGGTCGATCCGGCCCTGAGTGTCATTTATACTTTGCTTTGTATTTGGAAAAGCATCAAAACATGCTAATTAAGGTAACAGGTAAGCTTAAAATATTTCTTCAAAATTTTACATTAATGATTTTCAGTTTTATTTTACAATTTAAGATTTACAATATTTTCGGAGCATCTCGTTTTATTCTATTTAGATCGGGAGTGTGGAAAATTCATACCCAAATAATATTTTGAAACGAGCATAAGTAACTTTTGGAGCAATCTGTCTGGTTTGGTGAGGCAGTATTTAATTGGCTGATCAATAAATAAGCTGCCGATTGATTTTCTTATGCATTTGAAACGAATGTATTTAAAAAATGGACGAATATTTATGGGATATTTGAATGTTGAAACTGTATTTAATATTTAAAATATAATGATATATAAAAGAAAAAAAATAGAAGTTTGTAAAGGGGTTAATTTTTCAAAGCAAAAGCAATAAAAGAAAACTGTTTAGGTGATTTTTTCCTTCTTTAAAGTGAAAGTTCACTGGCCTATTCAAATATCTGAGACCATGGTAGGCCAGCTCTTTTTCGTGGTAGGTTTTATTTGAAAACTTGTAACAGCATTTTACATTTCTTTATCTGGTGTTGCTGTTGATCCAATGACAAATAAGCAAAAACACAGTTTGAAACAAAGGTCATTATTAGTAGAAGCCAGATTAAACCTTAGAGGCGTAAAGGGAGTGGTAGCCCCCTTTTTATCTATTATAACTTTGGTTTGTTTAAGTTTGTGCGACGTTATTTCTCCTAATTTATATTTTAATTTTCAATCTAATTATTAAATAAATTTAATTTAACTAAATTTAATTTCTTATTTTGTATCACAGTAGACAGAATCTACAGTGTTTTGTATTAATTTTGATTTGAATTTTTAGAAACAAGTTCATATTTATTAATATTATTTAATAATATGCCTTTAATAATATTATTAATATATTACTAATACTATTAATATTTATTTAATTAATATATAATAAATTAATAATTATTAATTTAATATTTCAATTTTGATAGACAAAAATAACCCCAAAAATTTTAAATAATTATTAAAGATTTATTCTAATTTAACCCTTCTTTCATCAAAAGCAAGCGATAACGTTAAAACCGATTAACGATTAACGTCAAGCGATTAACGTCAACCGACAAGCGATTAACGTCACTATGATGAATAGACATGTCTCTTTTCTCGTAATCTAAACTTACGTCATAAAGTGTATTACTCATTTTTTTTCTGACTAATTACCAAAGTCCTTTGAGACGATTGCATATAGCTTCACCGAGCTGAAAAGAAAGAAATCGGTTCTGTACTTGACAGAAAACTAAAAGAATTGTTTCGCCCCATGTTTTCTTGTGAAAGATGTTTCCAATAACCTACTTAGATAGCTGATTGCGTGGGTAATCTTTTATGGTAGGTCTGCTTCAATTTTGCCTCTTCTGCTCAATTTTGCTTCAATTTTGGGTCTGCTATATATCCTCTGCTTCAATTTTGTCTTCAGACACCAGAATGCGACAAGACGCAATAAATATTGCTAGAACATATTGGACGTTAAGCATGATCATAATGTAAAAATCGAACAGGCCAGGTGTAAATAAGGAGTAACTCACGCCAATCAATTTTTTAGACCACACTGCTTTTCCAATTATAATTAAAATGAAATTAATTTAAAATGAAATACATTAATATAATTAAAGTACATTCAGTACTTTATTTACATATTTCATGTTATAACAAATATATGATTTAAATATAACACAAAAGTTTTAATTAAAAAAAAAATATATCAAATGAAACAGAATAATATCTATGATCCTAACATTGATTAAATAACGAAAATAATTCTACTGAAAGTAAGGAGCAAAATAACTAGCAACAAAACGAAGAGAAATTATTCTGTATGTTAAGGGGTTGCATCCCTCCTCAATACTTTGCTCTTCACGCTAAAGTTTTTAGCACTTTTGAAAAAGCTTCCTATTATAATTAAACGGCCCTTGTCAGATAAAATTTGTGTCAAACATTCAAAATTTACCGTAAAGAGCAATGTATTGAGAAGGGATGAAGCCCCTTCATATACAGCATAATTTCTGTTCGTTTTTGCTCCTTCCTTTAAGTTGAAAAAACATGTTTCTATTTTGTTTAATTCCAGATCGTTTTTCAGACAATGCCGGTAAATCTGACTCACCCTCCATGAAACTTCCCTCACCTTAAAGGAAACCTCCGTGGAAAGTTCTTCTCATGTAAAATACTTCTCCCCCGTAGAATTCACTCCTAACAATTCTATCCTCATTGAAAATCCCCCCACCCTGCGTATAATTTCTTGCGAACCTCGATTTAGCCTGAAAATTTCTTCTTATAATTTATAAATAAAAATTTTAGCCTGAAAATTTACTGCTTATTATACGTAAACAATGGGCAATATTCATAGCTTAGAGCCCTTTCCCCACAAGTTGTGGGGGGTCGTGTGACCCCTAAAGGCATAGCTATTGGATATTTCAACTATTTTGAACAAAATGTCTATCTCAAAATTTGTATCTGACAATTTTGGGAAAAAAGAGGCGCGGGAGAGGGGCTAGTTGCCCTCCAATATTTTTGGTCACTTAAAAAAGGTACTAGATCTTTTATTTTCCGTTCGAATACACCCTCTCCCGATTCTCCAGGACCATTAGTTCAATACGAAAACCCTTGGGGGAAAAAAATAAATAAACACGCCTCCGTCATCTTTCTTCTGGTAAAAAATGAAAAAAAAAATCTTTTTTTTATATATAGGAGCTCCTATATGGAAATAGTATATAAGAGCTGTATATAGGAATCCTTTACTTTGAGAGGGTGTTCCTTACTCCGATTATTCTCAGTACCATAGCCTTTGATGGGTAAAACTAAACTTAACGAATCTTATATATTTTGTATTAAACAGTTCGTGGTAACGAACTTTAAGTAAGGAGCGACCCGGCTCAATGGTAACCGAAACTCTAGAAAACGGTATTTTGATACAAATAGATACATCAAAAGAATCAGATTTTAATGCTGATTTCAAATAAATAGGTTTCATCAAGTTTAATTCCACCCATCAAAAGTTAGGCGCCTGAGAAAATTTGGCTGATTTTCGAAAAAAGGAGGAAAGACCCCCTAAAACTTATAGAACCTTAATGAAAATCACACCATCATATTCAGCATATAAGAGAACCCTACTGTAGAGGTTTCAAGCTCCTATCTACAAAAATGTGGAATTTTGTATTTTTTGCCAGAAGAAAGATCACGGGTGCGTGTTTATTTGTTTGTTTGTTTCTTTGTTTGTTTTTTTTCCCCAGGGGTGATCGTATCGACCCAGTTGTCCTAGAATATCGTGGGAGGGCTTATTGGAATGGAAATTAAAAGTTCTAGTGCCCTTTTTAAGTGACCAGAAAAAATGGAGGGCAACTAGGCCCCCTCCCACGCTCATTTTTTTCCCTAAGTCACCTGATCAAAATTTTGAGATAGCCATTTTGTTCAGCATGTTTGAAATCGGAATAAATATGTCTTTTAGAATGACTTAATCCCCCAAAATCCCCGGGGGGAGGACTGAAAGTTATGAATTTTACCCACTGTTAACATATAGTATTGGTTATTTGGAAGTATACAGACGTTTTCAGGGGAGATTTTTCCTGGTAGTGGGGGGGGGGGGTGGTTCGGGGGTTATGTGGGAGGATCTTTCCATGAAGGAAGTTTTCATGGGGGGAAGGGACATTGCTATGAAGGGGACGCCGGACTTCCCAGCATTATTTAAAAAAAGATCAGAAATTTAATTTAAAAAAACAAGTATTTCAACTGCAATAGCAGCAACATCGAAACTTTAAACGAACAGAATATATTACATGTATGACTGGGTTCACCCCGTAGTCAATACCTCGCTCTTTAAGCCAAAGATTTTTTAGTACTTTCATAAGAGCTATTTATTCTAATTAACGGCCTTTGTGATTAAGCGGTCATTTTTAAAGAATTGGAACAAAATTAGAACTTTCGCTTAAAGAGCAAGGTATTGACTAGGGGCGAACCCCTAATAAACAAATTAAAAATATATGAATATAGAAATATGAATATAGTTACGTAAGTTAATTCGTAAGTTACGTATAGTTATTACTAATAAAAACGTTCGTAAATAAAATTAAACAAGTTTCGAGAAAGCCATTTAACTAAATAAAAGTAAATTAATATGAAATTTTTTTTTTTAATTATTCATGTATGGTGAGCCAAGATCAAAACCTGCATTTATTCAAAAACGTTCAAAAATTAAATAAAAAAACAAGTTTTTTAAAGTGAAAGTAAGGAGCGACATTAAAACTTAAAACGAACAGAAATTATTCCGTGTATGAAAAGGGCTGTCCCCTCCTCAACTCCTCGCTCTTTACGCTAAAGTTTGACTCTGTCTCACAACTTTATTTTTAAAAACAATAAAAAACTTTAGCAAAAAGAGCGAGGCGTTGAGGAGGGGACAGTCCCTTTCATATACGGAATAATTTCCGTTCGTTATAAGTTTTAATGTCGCTCCTTACTTTCAGTTTAAAAAACTTGTTTTTTTTATTTAATCAGCATAATAAGCCTAATCTTTTGATGCATACATTGATATCAAAAGTCCGTTTTTAGAGTTTCGGTCACTATTGAGCCGAGTCGTTCCTCCTTACAGTTCGTTACCACGAACTGTTTGATAAAAGTTAAATGGTTGAAAGGGGCGTACATTTCAATCATTTATTTATATTTACTTGCTCGCAGCTCTCGTTTTTGGAACTTCTTAGAGACTCAACCTCTCCAAGAAACTGATGATCATGCCTTGAAATGTCTGAGAAGCGGAGTTTTTGGCACCATGCCCTCTCTCCCCCTCTGCGCTGGTGAAATCAAGACTCTGCGCCTGTGCTATTTGATATTCACTACTCTGATGACATAACAGCATATAAATCCTTTCAAAGCTCGTAAATTCTATGGGAATTCATAATTATTTTTTTTAGACCACGTTCCTTTTTCATTTACAATCAGAGGCAACGCTATAGCGTTGCCTATAGTAAAAGCCATACGACTCCAATGTTTATTTATTTATTTAATATTTCTTTTTTTTCCAGAGGCACTTCATATGGAAGGGGTCGTCGTATAAACTTCAAAGGGGGCACAGTCGATTGTAAATCGAGAGTTCTAGTGCCCTTTTTAAGAGTCAAAACTGATTGAAGGGCAACTAGCTCCCCCACTCCCTACGCCCTTTCCCCCAACATATACATCTGATAAAAATTTTGAGGTAGGAATTTTTTTAAAAGTAGTTCAAAGATCATATAACAAAAATTCTGGGATCGACACAAGCCCCCAGGGTTGACACAAACTTCAGGGTTGACACAACTCGCAAGGGCCAAGGGGCAGGTTTGTAAGTTATGGCTTGGGGGCAAATATGGTTCTTATAGAAGGGATGCTCATATAAATTTCAGAAAGTGCTCATTTGATTGAAAATTAAAATTTCTAGCTCACTTTTTCAGAGTCAAAAGAGATAGGAGGGTAACTAACCCGCCCTTAAGCCCCTTTTCCCAAAAATGCATTAGAGAAAAATTTTGAAATAGATATTTTTTTAAAATTACTTCAAAGGTCAGATAACAAAATTCCGATATCGACACAACCGCCCAGGGTCCGGGGGAAGAAGTTGTAAGTTACGCCCTAGAGGGATAATTGTGAGGTTCTTATGGAAGGGATGCTCGTATAAACTTCAGAGAGGGCTCATTTGATTTGAAATTGAAAGTTCTAGTTCAATCTTTAAAAGTCAAAAGAGATCCAAGGGCAAGAGGCCCCACGCCTTTTTTCCCAAACCCATCCGATAAAAATTTTGAGATATCCTTAAAAAAAAAATAGTTCAAATATAAGATAACAAAACCTCCGGTGTCGACACGACCCACCCCCCCACGGCCTTGAAGCAGGTGTTTAAGTTATGCCCTGGGGAAATATATAGTTTTTATGGAAGAGATGCTCGTATAAACTTCAGAGAGGGCTTAATTCATTGGAAATCTAAAGTTCTAGTTCAGTTTTTAAGAGTCAAAAGTGATCGAAGGACAATTAACCCCTCCCCCTTGACTCTTTTTTTCCCCAAATCCATCCGATGAAAATTTTGAGATTACTATTTCGTTAAAATTAGTTCAAAGGTCAGATAACAAAAAATATTTTGTCGACAAAACCCCCCAGGGCTCAGGGGTAGGTGCTATTATGCCCTGAAGGCAAATATGGTTCTTATAGAAGGGATGCACGGATAGACTTCAGAGAGGGCTCATTTTATTAGGAATTGAAAGTTCTTGTTTACTTTTTCAGAGTCAAAAGAGATCGGAGGGCAACTAGCCCCTCTTCCCTCCACGCCTTTTCCCCCCAAACCCATCCGATAAAAATTTTGAGATGGCCAATTTGTTAAAAATAGCTCAAACATCAGATAATAAAAACTCTGAGGTGGACACAAGTCCCCAGAGCCCAGGGAGAAGTGATTTAAGTTATGCCTCAGGGCATATAAGGTTTTTACGTAAGGATAGGTCGTATAAACTTCAGAATTTGCTCATTGGATTTGAAATTGTAAGTTCTACTAACCTTTTTACGAGTCAAATGGTATCGGAGGGCATCTACCCCCCCCCCCACACCCACACACATTCTTTTTTCCCAAATGCATCCGATCCACATTTTATGATTGCTAGTTTGTTTGAAGTAGTCCAACGATCAGATAACAAAAACTTCGGGTTCAATATAGCCCCCCCCCCCTACGAGCCCGGCGGAAGGGCTATAACTTATGCTGCAGGGGGCATATAAGGTTCTTATGGAAGAGGTGGTCGCATAAACTTTGGACGAGAATCAAATGACACACCCCCTAGCATTAAATCCGACCCCCTAATATCCTCACATTTGCAGCGCAAATGGGAGGATAGCTCTATATAGCCTACTGCTTGTGAGTGGTTATCTCTTAGGTAAAATTAATAATTTTATTAATTTTAACTGTTACGAAGTTTTAGACAATAGAAAACTAAAGGTCATAAAGGCAATAAGTTTTTGATGTTTAATTGTTTTTTTTTTAGTAGTCCACTAAGATTAGTGAAAACAGGGTCACCATGGGAAGTTCGTGCACAGCCAGTCCCGCCTCTCCCCTTAGTATTACATTTCCCCTTGTGCTTTCCCTCCCAGATGCATCATTCAAAAATTTATAAAAATTTTGAAATAGCCATTTTGTTCAAAATGGTACAAAATTCAGATTACTATAACTTAGGGGTTGAGAAATCCTCCATAGCCCCTGAGGCAAGGGTTGTAATTTATGTATGTGGCCTATTATTAGAATATGCAATTTTTGTGGAAGGAGTGGTAGTATTAACTTTGGAGGGGGCTCATTTACATGGTTATTGAAACTTCTAGTTTTTTTTTTAAGAGTCAAAAGTGATCAATGGGCAATTAACCCACGCCTCACGTTTTCAAAGGGCACCCGGTCAAAATTTTGAGATTGTCATTTTGTTCAAAAAAGTTCAAAGGCCAAACGACTATGCTTAAGGGGCTGAGCCCCCCCCCCCGCCCCCAACCCCGGGGAAATCACTCTAAGTTACGGAACTTGTTTATGGTTACTTTGACACTTTGTTTGCCTCAATACTTGGATTTAGTGATTTACGTGGCAGCTTCGATTTATGTTGCTTATTGTTACTTTGATACCTTGTTTACTTTGATACTTTCTTTACTTTGTTATTGTTTTACTTTTATATTATTACTTTGATACTTGTTTTGATACTTTGATGAACATTTGATGTTGAAAAACAGTTTGATTTTGAAATAAGGAATTTTCGAAACTTGAAACTTTTTGCAATCAAAAACAAACAAAAATTAATCAAAAATAAACTTTCTAAAAAAGAAGTTTTTCAAAGAAAAGTAAATGTCATTTTAAACTTAAGATCAGCAGATAGAAATAATTGTTAAAATTCAAACCCAAAACGACCAAAAATTACTATTAAAGAATAAATGAAATCCAAAACGAACAGAAATTAAATAAACAATCACAGCAAAAAACATACAACAAATAATATAAATAAATTAATAAATCTTAAAGCGAGTAATGCTTAAATTGAATATGCAAATCAAGCTCAAAACGAAAAAAATACTGCTATTGAAGTATAAATGAAACTCTAAACGACCAGAAATTAAATAAACAATCAATGCAAACAAACATAAAATAGATACTAATATAAATGAATAAATAAATTTTAAAACGAGTGAAATTTAAATTTAATATCTAAATCAAACTTGAAACGGACAAAAATCACTACAAACAAGAGCTTGGGTATCGCTTCCTTCTCACTGTAAAAATCTAAAACCTACTGCGTCAGCGGCGCTTTACTGAAAACGAATTATATTACAAATATATTCTTTTGAGATGAGTGTTGAAAATAGACATAATATTACAGTAAAATTTTGAGCTGATGAACTTTCAGTAATTAATATCATTATGCATCAAATGTTCCGTTTAACTTATTAGTTCTTTCCAAGATTGGTCAAGAAGAATATAGTTTCACTACAAACAAAAGTTTGGATACTACCCCCTTCCTTAATTGTAAAAACCTAAAGCCTAGTGCGTCATTGGCGCTTCACTGAAAACGAATTATATTACCAAAATTTTCTTTTGCAGTTCTTCCAGAATTAAAATAAAATAAAATTACAGTTAAATAAAATCTTGAACTGATGGATCTTTCAACAATTACTATCATTATATATCAAATATTCAATTTGATTTTGTTTATACGTTCCAAAACTGTTTAAGACACATATAGTTATCAGTAAAGCGCTAATGACGCAGTAGGCTTTAGACGTTTACAATGAGAAGGAAGCGATACCGAACCTCTTGTTTGTGGTGATTTTTGTTTCAAGTTTGATTTAGATATTAAATTTAAATTTCACTCGTTTTAAAATTTATTTATTCATTTATATTAGTATCTATTTTATGTTTGTTTGCATTGATTGTTTATTTAATTTCTGTTCGTTTAGAGTTTCATTTATACTTCAATAGCAGTATTTTTTTCGTTTTGAGCTTGATTTGCAAATTCAATTTAAGCATTACTCGTTTTAAGATTTATTTATTCATTTGTATTATTACTTGTTGTATGTTTTTTTTGCTATGATTGTTTATTTAATTTCTGTTCGTTTTGGGTTTCATTTATTCTTTAATAGTAATTTCCGGTTGTTTTGAGTTTGCATTTTAACAGTTATTTCTATCTGCTGATCTTAAGTTTAAAGTGGTCTTTACTTTTCTTTGAAAAACTTCTTTTCTGGAAAGTTTTTTTTTAAACTAATTATAGTGAAATGAAAACACCAAAAATGAGTAAATTTTAAATAAGACAATAATAAGACAAGAATATCCATACACAAGTAAAAACAAAAGCCAGAATATTTTGCGAACCCGAACTCGGGTTCGCACCGAATCGCACCGAGCAGGTATAGTTAATTAGATACAAGTTTTTTCAAGCTAGTTTTCCTCTTATTTGTTTTTTTTTCTCATTTATTTTTGTTGTTGATGAAGGCTTCGTGGATGCCGAAATATTTTGACTTTCATAGTTATTTAGCAGAATGTTTTTTTTTTCAAGTTTACTGTCTTATTATTAAAAATTTCACCAATGTTTCCATATTTTGATTTCAATTGTGACCCTTTTTAATAGTAACCAACACTACAAAACAAGGATTTTTGGTCAATACATGCATCAAGTAAATTGGATTTTTATGGTGATTCTAAATATATAAAATTTATTCAGCTAAAAGTTACACACCAAAATTTGGAAGCCAGAGAAGACTTGCCAAATTTTGAAAAAGAACTAAAACACCCATAAGATGGAGCAACCTTCATGATGAAAATAACGCCATCAAATTCAGCATATAAGAAAATCATGTTTCAGAGGTTTCAAAACCCCCTTCTAAAAAAAGCAAAATTCGTATTGTTTGCATCCTCAAGGATGCAAGTTTATTATTTTTTTTTCTAAGGTGTGACTGTGTCGAACCGACGGCTTTAAACATTAGTGAGGGGCTCATAAGAAAAGAAGTTTTCAATTCTAGTGTTTTTTTAAACTATTAAAAGAGATTGTGCTACTGAAAAATGGTGCTGCCTGCCAATTCTTCGGAACCAATTCTTCGGTTCAAAGAGGACCCAAATTCTATCGAAATAAATATTCTGAGATAGCCAGTCGGCTTCAAATTATCGAAGAATGACATAATAAGTTCCCAAGTAAGGTGTCCTACGCATAACTGCTCATCACTTTTTGTGCAATCGATCTTTTGGTAATTGCTGAAATTGTCAGACCAACAAGTGTCAATTCAAAAGGGCTTGTTAGTTCTCTCAATAATTTCAAATAATACTATTTTTTCTGTCACCACAATAGGTTTTGTTATTTATTTTTTGTCATTAAGGAAAGCATTTATTTTTTTTCTGTCATTACTAAAAGTGTTTCAGTCCTTTTGTCTTTGTCATTACAAAAAAATATCATCGCTTAATGTTTTTTTTCTTTTACAATCTGTCACAGCTGAAAATGCTCGAAGTCTATGCTACGAACTTCATTGTTTGAACTACGCTTATGCTATAAAAATTCCACGAAACATTATAATTTTTTTATCAATTTAAAATCAATATAATTGTAATTTAATTTGAGTATTAAAATCAAATTTTAGCTTTTGCTTTTTTTCTAAATAATGTTTTTCATGATACTTTTTTCCCTGACTGCGGTATGCTGTTTTGATTGAAGTCGATAGACTTACAAAACACATATTTTTTGTATATCAGATAATTTGCCTAGTTCAGTGTTTCATATTACGTTTTTAATCGAAGTATAATTTAGTTTCTACTGTATATTTTTTTCTTCAATTTCAGCTTTTCAAACGGTACCTAACATTTGCAGGGATCGGAATCCAGAATGCAACTCTCTTTGAAATTTCACGACGGGAATTTGTAAGAAATCAGGTATGCCATTTTATTTTGTTCTTTAATTTTTTTTTTGCTTTTACTCACTTTTTGTCAAATTTTGTATTTACTTTTATTCTTATTTTGTTTGTTTCACAGTTTTTAATTTTGTTCAAATTTTAAAGAAATCATTGTACATATCTTAATGATGGGGCTGATGATGATAACGATGAAGATGATAATGACAACATTTATATTGTTTATCCAGTGGAGGTATAGTGACGATTTTTGTACAAAACTATATTAAAAATAATCCAATTCTGTGTGCTTCAACAGTGAGATCTGAGTTTAATCTTTTATTTGCATGTAATATTATACAGAAATACGGAATATCCTACCTGATTCAGCTCGAAGATGCCACTCGTTTGCAATCTTCAAAGGACTAGTAACAAGATTTTTTCTAATTAATTTTTTGGCTATTGGTCACATGTCTAGTTTTTACTGAGTGACTATAATAAATTCTTGTAAATTACTCAAGTCTTCCCCTCCCTTTTACTCTCTCTCTCTCTCTCTCTCTCTCTCCCTCTCTCCCTCTCTCTCTCTCTCTCTATCTCTCTCACTCTCTCTCTCTCTCCCTCTCTCTCTCTCTCTCTCTTTCTTTGTCTCTCCCCTTTTCGATCTGTCTCACTCCTTCAAAAAATCTTCAAACCAATAGGCCTACAATGCACTGATCCCCAAAAGGCACCATAGCTTGTAAAGGAGGGGAAACATACACATACTATTTAAACAGTAAGAAAAAAGATATTTTTTTACTGTTTAAATAGCATGTGTATGTTTCCCTCTATATATATATATATATATATATATATATATATATATATATATATATATATATATATATATATATATATATATATATATATATATATATATATATATATATATATATATATATATATATACTTATTCTCAGTGACTTAGTCTTCTTAATGTTAGTTTCCAAACCTATCCTTATACCTTAAAGTCTCAAGATCTTCAAAAATTCATTCCTTTTGCTTATATTTTCTATCTAGCACACTCAAATCATCAGCATACTCGTTTCTAAGTATAGAATAGTTTTATCTTCCCGTTTGATTCAATGCTGTCTCATACCCTTAGCAGCCTTTGCCATGACATTCTTTAAGACAAAGTCCATCAAAATGATCAATATAAATGGGGATAGAATACAGCCTTGCTTAACCCCTGATTCAATACCAAACAAGCTACTAACCTCATTTACTACTTCAGCCGCAGCAATATCGAAAAAGAATTTTCCGAAGCAAACTAAAGACCTGTATTAAAATATAGGACGATATATGGCAATATATTATTAGGGATACCCATATTCCACCTTCTATTAGTTTAAACAAAAGAAAACACACTGTTAAAATTGAATATCCTTTCATTTGAGTTCAAATGACACTATCTCCATGGAGGGTTTGAGAGTCAAAAAAAGGGGGGGGCTACCACTACACTTGTTTTAAATGTTGCGAATGTTTGAAATGAGGTTGTAAATGGTTTTATTCTCAATCATAGTACTCCAGAGCTCTTCGGGAATAATTAAATCAAATGCCAACATTAAATAAGAAATGCCTAAAGAAGTGGTAATTGACACTGTAAACAATTTTTTGTTTTTTTCTGAGCTTAAGTCATTTGTGTTTTCTTCACAAGCTCTTACTTTTTGCATCTTGTCTTTCTGGAAAAATACTTAAGTGTGTAGTTCAAGTTCAAGATCTTTGGTTTAGTACTTTCCAAATTAATTATGGGCTACCTCAGGGCTCTGTCCTTGGGCCTGTCTTATGTCATCGGCTACTAGATATTGAGACTAGGGCAGTATTTTCTTTAGGTATTCGTTGCCTTTTATAAACCTAGCCTCTTATTGATGATGATGCTTATTACAGACGTGTTTAAGGTATATGTTCTCACTGAAACCAGTGATTGTTCGACAAAACTGCAACTGTACCTTTACCAAAATGACAAGGTACTTATTTCACCGGACTCATTAGTCTCGTATCTGTTCATTCACTAAATTACCACATTACTTGGACCTTTTTTGCAGAAGGGTCTACACTTGCATAAAAAACAGGAAATGCGTCTTTTATTCAACAACTTTTAGCCAGTATTCAACATATTTCCAATCTGAACAGCCATGCACTACAAATTGTAAAAACTTTATTTGATAGATGGATATAGCTAAATGTCATCTATTGAATTCTAGAAATATTGTACTCTTTTCTTGAAATCTTAAAACCATACGAGAAAAGAAAAATATCATTCCAAAAATTGCAGAGGGGTTGTAGAACTTAAATAGATTAGAAACGACTGAGCAGGAATAATAATTACGGTATCTTTTAAAGTAATTCCCCTGTAATTGCTACTAACAGCTTGTCCTCTTTTTTGTAAAGCGGTAGTAGTATGGATCCAGTCCATACTTTTGGATATTTCTCCATTTACTATACTTGGACAAAGAGACCTTAGCTGTTGTCGAATCTTCTCTCAGTCATCCACTAACTCTTGAAGTCGTCAATACTTACAAACTATCTGCAAGGGCTGAGGGATTAGTATTGATATCATGTAGCTTCTTGATGTACTATTCAGAAATAGCAGATTATGAAATGAGTTGTCATGTTATTCCTATGCTGAAAGAAGCCACTCGTTGGTTTTTGATTAAGCTGATAGCTGGAGGTGTCCTACTGATTGATTCTCTTAGTATATTAGACAGGCTTTGGTATTGTGATTCCTTGATGCTCGCTCAAGCTCTTGTATCATCTCAAACCAGTGTTATTCACAGTTATAGTATATTAGGGGTTTTACAGATTTTTCAGCTTATCTTAAGGGCCTCCTTTGAGTCTAAGGTAAGAGACTGTTTTTTTTTTTTTTTGTATCAGTCCTATGGTGTCATGGGATGTTTAGGTTTGTGGTTTTCTACCCAAGGAATTTATTTTGCTACCTCTGGAGTGGCCGATTTCTTGTTATGGCCGGTTCCATCTCAGTACTGACAGCCAATTCAGGAATTTCAAAGAGCTCCAAGTTGGGATTTCAATTGGGGTTTTTATCATATATCTAAAGATTTAGATTGATTATCCAGTATCTTAAGTGGCAAGAAAACGTGTGAGCAAAGAAGTAGTCATCAAAACCTTTTGTGGAATCATCATCTACCCTTCCGATATGATCTCCATCTGCTCATGCAAACATCTTGACACTAGATATCATTTCTAAATATTTTTCTTCCTTCAACGTTTTGTTGGAATCTATTGAACCTATAATCTTAGTGTCTCGTATTAGTCACATTCCAAGTCTTTCTAGCAGCAATGAAGTTTATGCTGAAAGAATATAAGATAGCGGGTGAAAATGTACGAGCCTGAAAGCCTAAGTGAAAAGATTTCAATCTCCAATCTTCAAAAATATGTAGTTTTGCATTTTTTGCCAGAAGAAAGATCACAGATGTGTGTTTACTTGTTTTCCCATTGAGTTTCGTATTAAACTAATGGTTCTAGATTATCGGAAGAAGGCTCATTGGAATGTAAATTAAAAGCGTCAGCATCCTTTAAAAAATCAGTAAGAGGATTTAAGGGAAACTAGCCCCCTTTCACGACCCCTTTATCGCCAAAAGCGTCCGATCAAGATTTTGATATAGCCATTTTGTTCAGCATAGTTTAAAAGTACAATAATTATTCCTTTGGAAATAATATGATCCCCAAAGCCCCTCGGGAAAGGGCTGTAAGTTAAGAAATTCGTCCATTGGCTGTGTATAGTATTTGTTATTGGTAAATATACACAATTTTTTGGAAGGGGGGATTTTCTACTGTGGGGAATTTTCCAAGGGGAGTATTTCCCTTGGAAAGCAAAGTTTATTGGGGATGGACTTTCCAGGGGAACTTTTACGCTAGGGAATATTCTAGAATGCTTATATGATATTCATTTTATATATATATATAATATATATATATATATATATATATATATATATATATATATATATATATATATATATATATATATATATATATATATATATATATATATATATATATATATATATATATATATATATATATATATATATATATATATATATATATATATATATATATATATATATTAATTCATCAACAAAAAAACTAAAAATCTTCAAACCAATAGGCCTACAATGCACTAGAGGGCAGCGATTTACAGGAAAAAGTTCCACAGATGGGGGGGGGGGGTGATTTCTGGCATGATTTGAAAAACTTTGAGAAATTAAAGTCTTTTTCGTGTAAAAGTATGCTAAGGAGAATATTTTAGGTGGAACCGTCCGCAAGAAATTTTTGGTGAAAATTTTCCGGGATTGGAAATAATTTACGTGGGAGGAACATTACATAGATAATTTTTTTTTTTTGAAGGGAGGGAGGTTTCTATTGAGAAACAGAAATTATAAAAAAAGGCAGAAATTAAATAACTAAAAAATCAACTGAAAGTAAGGATTGACATACGAGCAAAAACTATTTCATGTATGAGGGAGATTGCCCCCTCAGCAATACCTCGCTCCATAAACTAAAATGTGACTTTTTTTTCCAATTATTTAAAAACGACTCCTGAAACACACGGGCCATTTAATTACAATGAGAAGCTTTATTATACGTACTAAAAAATTTTGCGTGAAGAGCGAGTTAACAAGGGGGTGGAAACCCTCCCCACGTACAAAACAATTTATGCTTGTTTTAAGTTTTAATGTTGCTCCTTACATTCAGCTGAAAAACCATTTTTTATTTAATTCGGATCGAAAGGTGGGTTAGGAGCCTGTTAAGTTTGGCGTTGATGCAAATTAGTGAAGTACTATTGATAACTTGATGTTACCGACAAGGAAAACAGGGTAACAGTAACTGATTTTGGTATTCAGGAAAACTAAAAGTAGCACAAAAATTATGTATGCTTAAAATAGTACCGTGATGTGTACTTCGTTGATTTACCAACTCGCCCTTGTCTCTTCAAGAATGTATAACATCACCCAGCTAAAGAATGTTTTTCTGCTAGAATGCATCCATGGGTGCTCCACTTTATACACAGTGACATAATAAAATAGCATCCATTTTATTAATTGGTTTCCTAGGGAACGATAATTAGCAAGTAGCTTCCCGACTTCAGATAATTTTGGGTCCTAAAATTAGAAGGCTAACTAGAATCCAGTGAAACCCATTTGACTTCTGGAGTAGATAGGCGTCTGCTACCTTTGGTACAAAAAGATGAAAAAGTGTCACACCATACTTTGTTTTATCGCGGCAACGAGTGTGTCTACCTTCTGACCTTTTCAAGCTTGTCAAAGCCTGTGAGGTTTCAATACTGAATCCCTTACTACTATTGACTGCATTGTTTTGACGGGGAAACTTATTGAGGCTGAAAATGTAAAAGACTGTAGAGCCTTAATTAAACCTGCAAAAAGAAATCCAAAGGGATTAGGGAGTACAAGAAGACAGGATAAATAAATGAATTTAAGGAATAACATGTCAAATTAAAACTACTTCAGGGCTTAACTGACTCAAAAATTACCAGCAAAGTGGAGTATTTTCCCATCCACCAAAAGTTTTTGGTTAAAGATGGTAGAGACCCCAAAACTTCTTTTTATTTTCTCTTTTTCTAAGGCATTGTTAACTGTTGTTTTGTGTACCATTTTCAAAACTATTTTGACGTTTTCTCTCTATATGCAAGCCACTACCAAGCCCAGAGTTATATGAATATCTTTTTCGATAAATATTTGCCAAATTTTTACTAGAGTTACAAAACGTGTAATGAACATATTTGTTTTAAAGTTGCATTAGACGAAAGGAATCTTTTGCCTCTTTTCTGAATTCAAACAAACCTGGTCACATCAAAATTGTTACTTGTGACAGAAATTTGAAAAATGAACTCTCTCCCTTTCTCCCTCTCTCTCATCCCATCTCTTTTACTCTCGTTTCCACTTAAACAAAAATATACGTGCCTGCTTAAAAGCTAGACTAGGTGTAAAATAATGTTTAAGCCAAGCTTTTTGGTTTTTCTTTATATCCTATAAAACTTAACGTTTAATTTCTGTTTACAGATTCTTCTTAATTTGGCTAAGTGTATTTTTGAAGAACAGTCAACACTAGAAGATTTGCTCACAAGAGTTATTGCTGAAGCAAGCCAGTTTCTCGAGTGTGAGCGCTGTGCAGTCTATGTCCTTGATTCAAACAGAGAAGATGAGGTAAGTTCTCATACTCACTGCTCTCTACCGATTGACTCTTTACTCTCTCTACGCTCTCTCTCTCACTCTCTCTCTTTCTCTCTCTCTCTTTCTCTCTACTCTCTTTTTGATTGACTTAAAGGAACACCACATTTAATTTAGGACTATATTTTTGGAAAGAAATAGGAAAGGGTGATGCTGGTCTAAAAGTATAATGCTTATACCATCTAGTGCTAAACTGACGCATATCAATATATCAGGTTACCACTGAGTATAAAATAAGTTTGTTTTCAAACCAGCTTTGACCAAAATTAAGGACTTTGTTAGGGATTAGATTCAAACCAAGGATACCGGGATTAGGGTTAGAAATTAGAGATTAGGGTCAAACCAGGCTTCACCAAATTTCTGACAAGTTTAAAGAGCCTGGAAGAGTGAAATAGATCGATGTTGCTGAGTCCTTTTCAGTTGTCTCATTTTTTGTCTTCTTTCCAATTTTCAGTTTCTTTCTGAGCTTTTCTTTGAGATAAGGTTAGAATTTTGTTTAATTTTTCTGTAGTTCTTTAGCCGATTTACAGCCATAATTACCACTTTGAGTTCTCATAACCAACGAACCAATTCCCTAGTTTCTTAAAGCCAGTCTCCATTTGGCAGTTTCTGCATATCTGCACCGCCAATATGCAAATTTTATTTCAATGGAGACTTCTTTTCTAGCTCCGTATTGGCAGTTTGCAGATACTGCAACCTTCGACGTTGCTTTTTCTGCAAGATGGCAGATTTGCAGAATCTGCCAGAATATGGCTTTTAAATAAGTGTGTTACCATGGAATAATTCCTATAGAGGCAAAACATAAGAGCAAAATCATAAGCCTGGCACAACTATCTTACCCTTAACAAGTTTACCCTTATCTTGTTCATAAGTAATTGTACTTAAAATTTCATTCCACTCCTTTTATTGAATGGTGCTACAGGGTTGCAGAAACGCACATAGAAAGTTATTAGATAGGATTGAGGTAAACTTGTCCAAGGAGCAATAAAGGTGTACGTTACAAATATAACATGAACTATGGAAAGAATCCAGCCTTGTTTACAATTCCCCGTAGTGATTATTCACCATTGGTTTGGATAAGATTTAAAGGGTCAAGAGAAGTTACATTTGTAAATGGGATAGTTTTGCTCCAACAGTTTTTACAGCTCTACATATAAAATGGCTGAAAAACTATTTCCTGTTTCTTGCTATGGGTATTTTTTTCTTTGGTACTTGTAAAGGTCCGCCCCCCAAGACATGAATAGCCTTTTTTCGACAAGTCGATAGGCCTCTGTGCTTAAGCTTTGCCGTCCGAAAATAAAAATATATTTCCAGTCAAAAATAGGTATTCAACCAAGTGCACCATTTATCAGCTTTGCCTTATCGATTAATTTTGTCTGTGAAATCGCTAGATATCTTGCCTTTTGTTTATTTGCCTGCGTTCAAAAAAACAGTACGTACGTTCAACGTATGTAAACCTAGGAAAAACTGAAAAATGCAGTTGCTAAACACTCGGGTTAAATTAATAGGTTCATAATATTTTCTGGGAATGATAATTTTGTCGATCGATAAATTCTTGTAATTTTGGGCAGGAGAGAAGGGTTCGTTCTTCTTCAATTTTTGGGATATATAATTTTTTTTTTCAACTCAATACAGCTTTTAAAGTTTATTTATTTATCATTTTAATGCACCACCATTGACTTAATAAAGAGCTGTATGCCCCTTACATGTATTTTATTTCTAACCCCTTGTTTAGACATAGATTTTTAAACAGCTCATGGTAACATTGTGTAGGTACAGAGTAGGTTGTTCGAATAGTAACCGGAATTGATCAGAAACGGGATTTTGATTGCAATATCATAGGCAGCGCAATCGCACTGCCTAAATAAGGAAGAATGTTGGCAAAATGTATTATTTTTTTCCTTTAGACCAGGGCACTTCGTATCGAAGCAGTTGTCGTAGAAACTTCGAAAAGGGCTCATTCGATTGGAATTTGGAGTCGCTTGGAATAGTAGAAAGTGATTGGAAGGCAAATAACACAACTTTAACGCCCACCATTTCCCCAAACACATCCAATCAAAATTTTGAGGTAACCCTTTTGTTCAGCGTAGTTGATTTCCAGATAGAAATTATGTTTTTTTGGAGGCCACTCCCCCACGACTCTCTGGGCAAGGGTTTTAAGTTATGCCTTGGGGGATATAAGAACGATGTTGGCACAATGTATTATTTATTTTTTTTTTTCTTTGGACCAGGGCACTTCATATCGAAGAAGTTGTCTGACATACTTCGGAAAGGGATCCTTCAATTGGAAACTGGAGTAGCTTGTGCCCCTTTTAATAGTCGAAAGTGATTGGAAGGCAACTAACACTCCTTCCACGCTCACCATTTCCCGAAACACATCCAATAAAAACTTTAAGATAGCCATTTTGTTCAGCATAGTTGATTTCCAGATAGAAATTATATTTATGAGGAGGAGACTCCCCCAGAGCCCTCAGGACAAGGGTTGTAAATTGTGCCCTTGGGGCATATAAGATTTTTATAGAAATCGTTGTCGTAGAAACTTCTAAAAAGGTTCATTCGATTGGAAATTCAAAGTGCTTGTGTCCTTTTTAGTAGGCGAAAGTGATTAAACTTCCTAAACTTCCTCTCTCGCCCGCCTTTTCCCCAAACACATCCAATCAAAATTCTGAGATAGCTATTTTGTTTAATGTAGTTGAAAATTCTGGAAATAAGGTCTTTGAGGATGACAACCCCCCCCCCCAGCCCTCAGGGCAAAAGTTGTAAGTTATGCCCTGGGGGCTTATAAGAATTTTATTGAAAGGGGTGTCGTAGAAACTTCAAAAATGGCTCATTCGATTGGAAATTGAAATGGCTAGTGCCCTTTTTAATAGTCAGAAGTGATTGGAAGGCAAAAACACCCCTTCCACGCCCACTATTTCCCCAAACACTTCCAATCAAAATTTTTAGATAGCCATTTTGTTCCACGCAGTTGAAAGTTCTGGAAATTATACCTTTGAGCAGGATATGTCCACCACAGTCTTCAGGGCAAGCGTTATAAGTTATGCCCTGGGGACATATACGGTTTTTATTGAAATCTTTGTCATAGAAACTTGAAATAGGGCTAATTCGATTGAAAATTCAAAGGCCTAGTGCCCTTTTTAATAGTCGAAATCAATTTGAGGGCAACTAACCTCTCACGCCCACCTTATCCCCAAAACCATCGGTCTTTTAGGTCTTTAAGGATGACCGCCCCTCCTCCCCCCACAGTCCTCATGGCAAGGGTTGTCGATTATGCCCTGGGAGCATATAATGTTTTTATAGAAAGTGATGTTGTAGAAACTTCAAAACGGGCTCATTCAATTGGAAATTGAAAGGGCTAGTGCCCTTTTTAATTGCCGAATGGGACTTGAAGGCAGCTAACCCCCCTCTCACGCCCACCATTTCCTCAAACACATCTAATCAAAGTTTTGAGATAGCTCTTTTGTTCAACGTAGTTGAAAGTTGTGGAAATTAGGTCGTTTAGGATGATTAATTAAAAAAAAACTTTCCGACAAATGAGTTTTTCAAAGAAAAGTAAAGGCCATTTTAAACTTGAGCACAGCAGATAGAAATACCTATTAAAATTCAAATTCAAAACGACCAGAAATTACTATTAAAGAATAAATGAAACCCAAAACGAACAGAAATTAAAAAAACAATCATAGCAAAAACAAACAACAAGCAATAATATAAATGAATAAATAGACCTTAAAGCGAGTAATGCTTAGATTTAATATGAAACTGAAGCTTAAAACGAAAAATATATTTTCCTATTGAAGCATAAATGAAAAAAAAACGAACAGAAATTAAATAAACAATCAATATAAAATTCTAAAAAAGTCCTTCTCTCACTGTAAAAGTCTAAAAGCTACTGCGTCATTGGCGATTTACTGGAAGCCAATTTTATGACAAACATTTTTGTTGTATTAATACTGAAAATAAACAAAGTTGTTCAAGACGAATATAGTCTCACGGTTTGGATCCTCCCTCCTTTCTTAACTGTAAAACTAAACCAAAAGCCTACTGCGTCATTGACGCTTGACTGAAAACGAACTATATTACAAATATTTTCTTTTCCAGTTCTTACAGCATTGAAAATAAAAATAAATTACAGTGAAATAAATTCTTGAACGGATAGATCTTTCAACAATTAATATCATTATACATCAAATATTCAATTTGATGTTGTTTATACTTTCCAAGACTGTTCAAGACGCATATAGTTTTTAGTAAAGCGCCAGTGACGCACTAGCTCTTAGACTTTTACAGTGAGAGAAGGAGGTGATACCCAAACTCTTGTTTGTAGTAATTTTTTTGTTTCAAGCTTGTTTTGCATATTAAATTTAAGTTTCACTTGTTTTAAGATTTATTTATTAATTTACTTTACTATTTATTGTATGTTTGTTTGCAATGATTGTTTATTTAATTTCTTTTCGTTTTCAGTTTCATTTATACTTCAATAGGAAAATATTTTTTTTTAGTTTCATGTTTGATTTGCATATTCAATCTAACCATTACCCGCTTTAAGATCTATTTATTCATTTATATTATTACTTGTTGTATGTTTTTTGCTATGATTGTTTATTTAATTTCTGTTGGTTTTGGGTTTAATTTATTTTTTAAGTAATTTCTGGTCGTTTTGAGTTTTAATTTTAACAGGTATTTGTATCTGTTGAGCTTAACTTTAAAATGGCCTTAACTTTTCTCCAAAAAACTTATTTTTCGGAAAGTTTTTTTAATTAATTTTGTTCGTTTTTGATTGCAAAAATTTTCAAGTTTTTAAGAATTTCTTATTTCTTATTTAAAAAATTTCTTGTCTAATGTTTGAACTATTTTTAACAAAGTGGGTATCTCAAAATTTTTATCACATGAGTTTGGGGAAAAAGGGCGTGGGGGGATCTAATTAACCTTCGGTTTCTTTTAACTCTTTAAAAGTGAACCATAACTTTTTATTTTCAATCAAAAGAGCGCTCTCTGAAGTTCATACGATCATCCCTTCTATAAGAACCATATATATCCCCAGAGTATAACTTACAACGCCTGTCAGTGGGCCCTGGGGGGTTGTGTCGACCCCGGAGTTTTAATATCTGATGGTTGAACTATTTTAAACCAAATGGTCACCTCAAATTTTATTGAATGGGTTTATCCATCCGATAAACCCAAAGGCGTGGCGGTAGTGGCTATTTACCCTCCGATTTTTTTTCCCTCTGAGAAAATGAACTACAACTTTTAATTTCCATTCAAATGAACCCTCTCTGAAGTTTATACGAGCATCCTTTTCATAAGGACCATATCCGGCCCCTGGACATAGCTTACAATGCCTACCCCCCCCCCCCCCGGCCCTGGGGGGGTGTGTCGACACCGGAGTTTTTGTTATCTGACATTTGAACTATTTTGAAAAAAGGCTCTCTCAAAGTTCTTATCAGATGGGTTTGAGGAAAATAGGGCGTAGGGAAGGGGGCTAGTTGCCCTCCGATCTATTTCGACTCTTGAAAAGTGAACGAGAACTTTCAATTTCCAATCAAATGAGCCCTCTCCGAAGTTTAGACGAGCATACCTTCTATGAGAACCATATAAGCCCCCAAAGCAATACTTACAACGCCTGTCCCTGGCCCGGGGGGGGGGGTGTCGACACAGGAGTTTTTATATCTGATCTTTGAACTTTTTTTTAACGAAATGGTCATGCGCAAAGGAGTTTTTGTTACATGATCTTTGAAATATTTTTAACACAATACCTACCTCACATCTTTTATCAGATGTATTTGGGGAAAAGGGGCTTGGTGGGGCTATTTGCCCCCCGATCACGTTTGACTCTTAAAAAGGGCACTACAACTCTCGATTTCGAATCGAATGACCCCTTTTTGTAGTTTACACGACGGAAAAAAATAAATGGAGTGTGGGGGGAGGCTAGCTGTCCTCCAATAAATTTTGACTCGTAAAAACTGAATTACAACTTTCAATTTTCAGTCAAATGAGCCCTCTATGAAGTTTATATGAACCTGTGTTGCCACTTATGCCGCATTTCGCGATATTACGCCGCGATTCTGAGGGAAATACCGCATAAAATTTTGACCATGCCGCACGCTGCGATTATGCCGTAAAATGGCTTTTTATACCACATTTGTTCACGTATGTAAAATTTGTCCAACTTTTAAGTTTCTTGTCTTTTGCAAATGTTTTTGTTGCATAAAATTGGGGTTTCAAAGACGCGGCCGACTCGTTTCCCGGATGTCAACTACGGACCTTAATTAATGACCCGTCGGTGGTCGGCAGCTTGTCCCCTGGGAGGCCAGTGTGTTCGACGTTCGAGTTTCTCAGTTCATCTCATGACTTCATTGACCTCTGTCAGCTCAGCCCAAGTGTTTTCAAGTTAGCAATAAAGACCAGACAGACTTGCCTTGTTGAACAGGTTTGTCTGTTGGTATTGATGGTAATTATTAACTATATTTAAGTAGCCTAGGCGTCATAAGAACTGTTATTAGCCAAAATGTGGGGGGGGTATTTATCGACGCGCTGGTCTTTTTACCGACTGTTTTATGCAGACAAAAACGACTAATATTGACAAAAAACGACTGTGTTGACAAAAATTCGGCTGATTTTAAGAAAAACAACTAATTTCAAGAAGAAACCGACTGTTTTTAAGGAAAATCTACTGTTTCCAAGTAAAAAATTGACTGTTTTCACGAAAAATAGCGGCGCTGCGCATTGACTCGGCTACTTTTTAACAACTGGCCTAAGATATTCGGGGGGGGGGGGGTGCCCCTCCACCTGCCTAGTATTTATGACCCGGGCTGTAATAAGGTCAGAAAGATTTTATTGAGCCAAAAAGCACTGGCCTATCATAGGGGATGGGCGGCTTTTATGATCTGTTTACCAAAATGCGTGTTTAAACTAGTTGCCAGTTCGTTACTTCATCATTTCAAAATTAGAATTCATCATACGGTATCAACGAGAGGTGTAGTTCCTACCAAAAGTTTTGAAAGCCAGATTCTCACTAGAAGAGATCATCAAAATCACGATGATGAAACAGCTAAGAAATATAATTTCTTTCGAAATTAGCAATTTCCTTGTTAGCACTTGTCAACTGTGTCCAGCGTGTCTACTCTCCGACACGGCTGGCTGGACGCAAAATATCTGATAACTGAATGTGCCTCTGCTAAAGTGAAAAACAAGACCATAGATTCTATGGGATCCCAAAAATTCAATATTTAATCCAGACATTAGGTTTTGTCTTCGCTAGATCCAGTCTTCGCCAGACTCCTTGAACATTTTTACAATTAAATATATAGAAACAGATTAAGGCCAAATGGCTAATCCTCTGAGAAAACCAAGTTCAGATTTGGATTCAGCATGTGTGAGTAGTAAGCTAGAATGCACTCCAGCCAGTGATTGCGTAATATGCCTTACCAGGGCCAGTCACCTATTACTATGAACGGTACATACCTTAGCAGACGGGTTTTCTAATGTGACACTCATTTTTTTGAGGTTATTCGGTTAGAGAGAGCTGGCGGTTAGTCCATATGGTAACTTGATTAGTTGGTTTTTTAAAAAACTTGGCAAGGTATAATGCACTCAAGCAAAAACCCTATAAAATGCTGATACACTGCATTACAATTTCTATTATTTCTTAACACATTTATTATAGTAAACCATATAATATTAAATTTTAAAATAATATATTCGTAAATTTTTCATGTGAGTAAACTTTTCATTCTTTTTATTTCCACAAAAAATAAAATAAAAAAAAACGTTATAATAGTAAATTCAAAATTCAGGGGGACTTAGCCCTCCCCTCCAACAATACAAAATCTTAAGAATATGATGAGTATATTCAATAGAAACGGCAAAGCACGCTTTTTTTTATTATGTAAATAAAATCTCTCCTCCACAGCTATGATTACAAGTTTTAATTGTTTTGAAAAACAATTCTTTATCATTCAGAAACAAGCTTTTTCCAAACATGTTGTATTTTTCCGGTTTGAATGAAAAGCTTGCGTGTTACAAAGAGAGTGACAGTTTTGGGAGTCAAATTTCACAGGCTCTTGCTATAAACGGGCTTTGTCTAATTCCGATGTCGCGGCTATACTTACAAGCAGTTTCTCAACATTTATGGTGACAATCCACGTCAATTTCAGGTTACGTGCGTGCACGTAACCTCGTCTAAATTAACCTTAATAAAATGAAATAAAGCTATGTCGACTTTGCATGTCTCTCTCACTATGTATGCGCCGTCGTGGTGTGTAACCAATCATCAATCAAGTTATTGTATGCTCGTTTGGAAAGGTGCCAAGGAAAGGCATGCAAATAGCATGTAGTTTCAAAACGTGTTTAATCACGTTTCTTGAATGAAGTATCTGTACTGTATATTCAAGAGGTGAAATCAATAAAGAACTTGTTACTTACTTACAAATATTTTTATAGTTTCTTGAATAAAATTTCCGTATTGTGTATCCAAGAGTTGACTTCAAGAAAGAAATTGTTACTTACTGAGAATTTTTTCATAATTTCTTGAATTAAATTTCTACATCGTGTAGCTAAGTGAAAATTGTTTGTGATAAAGAGAAAAAAAAGTTACTTACTTGCGATTTTTTCATAATTTCTTGAATGAAGTATCTGTACTGTATATCCAAGAGGTGAAATCAATAAAGAGTTTTTTACTTACTTAAAAATATTTTCATAATTTTTTGAATGAAATTTCCATATTGTGTATCCAAGAGTTGACTTCAAGAAAGAAATGGTTACTTACTTAGAATTTTTTCATAATTTCTTGAATTTAATTTCTACATCTTATATCTAACTCGTGAAACAATAAAGAGTTTGTTACTTACTTAGAATTTTGTCATAATTTCTTGAACGAAATGTCTTTTTGTTTATCCAACAGGTGAATTCAAGAAAGAATTTGCTACTTAGTTACAATTTTTTCATAATTTCTTGAATGAAATTTCCGTATTGTGTATCCAAGAGTTGACTTCAAGAAAGAAATTGTTACTTACTGAGAATTTTTTCATAATTTCTTGAATTAAATTTCTACATCGTGAAGCTAAGTAAAAATTGTTTTTGATAAAGAGAATAAAAAGTTACTTACTTGCGATTTTTTCATAATTTATGGAATGAAGTATCTGTACTGTATATCCAAGAGGTGAAATCAATAAAGAGTTTTTTGCTCACTAACAAATATTTTCATAATTTCTTGAATGAAATTTCCTTATTGTGTTTTCAAGAGTTGACTTCAAGAAAGAAATGGTTACTTACTGAGAATTTTTTGATAATTTCTTAAATCTAATTTCTACATCGTATATCTAACTCATGAAAACAATACAGAGTTTGTTACTTACTAAGAATTTTGTCATAATTTCTTGAACAAAATGTCTTTTTGTTTATCCAACAGGTGAATTCAAGAAGGAATTTGCTACTTAGTTACAATTTTTTCATAATTTCTTGAATGAAATTTTCATATTGTGCATCCAAGAGTTGACTTCAAGAAAGAAATTGTTACTTACTGAGAATTTTTTAATAGTTTCTTGAATTAAATTTCTACATCATGTAGCTAAGTGAAAATTGTTTGTGATAAAGAGAAAAAAAAAGTTACTTACTTGCGATTTTTTATTAATTCCTTGAATGAAGTATCTGTACTGTATATCCAAGAGGTGAAATCAATAAAGAGTTTGTTACTTACTTACAAATATTTTCATAATTTCTTGAATGAAATTTCCATATTGTGTATCCAAGAGTTGACTTCAAGAAAGAAATTGTTACTTACTGAGAATTTTTTCATAATTTCTTGAATTAAATTTCTACATCTTGTATCTAAGTCGTGTAAACAATAAAGAGTTTGTTACTTACTTAGAATTTTGTCATAATTTTTTTCAACGAAATGTCTTTGTTTATCCAGCAGGTGAATTCAAGAAAGAATTTGCTACTTACTTACAATTTTTTCATAATTTCTTTAATAAAATTTCTGTATTGTGTATCCAAGAGGTGACTTCAGGAAAGAGTTTGTTACTTGCTTACAATAGAACTATTCTAAAGAATAAAGACGGGTTAAGCTTAAAGATATTTATTGCTTAAACGTATTTACAGATTTTTTGAGAAAAAAAACACAACAACAAATGTTTACATAAAAATAGTACTTAGAGTTCACTCTTAAACATCAACAAACGATGGTCCCATGGTATAGAATAGTTTTTACCATGTCTTATGGATTTATCACGATCAGATATGTTCTTAGGTATCCACTGTGCGAAGAACCTAACCTCGTCTTCAGGACGGTGATAACCCCCCTTCAAATTTAGGACACTTAAACTCTTCTAGATTGAAAAGTGGAATCCTAGGGTCACACTTTTGAATTAAAACTTTTTCTGTAGGTACATTGCCCTTTACGTAGAGCGCTTCAACCCCGAAAAAGCTGCAAATTTCACTGACTTCCTCCTGAACATTTCTCAGTTCTTTTCTTGCGAAAACACACAAAATCAGAAAAATGTTCAATGTTCCTTTAGTACCTACATAATTAGGCTAAAAATGAAGATATTTATGCAGAGTTTTTACTAGCTATGGCTAAGTTTGCTAATGACCAGCTATTTTCTTGCAAAAACACACAAAATCAGAAAAAATGTTCAATGTTCCTTTACTACCTACACAATTAGGCTAAAAATGAAGATATCTATGCAGAGTTTCAACTAGCTATGGCTAAGTTTGCTAAAGACCAGTTATTTTCTTGCGAAAACACACAAAATCAGAAAAAATGTTCAATGTTCCTTTAGTACCTACGCAATTAGGCTAGTGTCACAATGTCAACCGTGCGTTACCACCCCCTCAAAAAATAGGGGGATGGAATGAGTTACTCAGAATCATGAAGGCACTATTTTTTCACTGAAAAAAAATGATATTTTTCAAGGAAATCCCATAAGAATTATTATTAAAATCATTAGGGGGAGGGATAGGGGAATCAGCGCCCCATTCATCATTTAGCACTAGAAAGTCGTTCAGACGTGGATTGTCACCATAAATGTTGAGAAACTGCTTGTAAGTATAGGTGCGACATCGGAATTAGACAAAGCCCGTTTATAGCAAGAGCCTGTGAAATTTGACCCCCAAAACTTTCACTCTCTTTGTAACACGCAAGCTTTTCATTCAAACCAGAAAAATACAGCATGTTTGGAAAAAGCTTGTTTCTGAATGATAAAGAACTGTTTTTCAAAACAATTAAAACTTGTAAACATAGCTGTGGAGGAGAGATTTTATTTACATAATAGAAAAAAGCGTGCTTTGCCGTTTCTATTGAATATACTAATTATATTCTTAAGATTTTGTATTGTTGGAGGGGAGGGGGCTAAGTCCCCCCCTGAAATTTGAATTTACTAGTAAAACGTTTTTTTACTTTTTTTTTATTTTTTTGGGGGAGATAAAAGAATTAAAAGCGTACTCACATTGAAAATTTACGAATCCATTGTTTTCAAAGTTAATAATATTTAGTGTACTATAAACAATGTGTTAAAACATAATGACAATTGGAATGCAGTGTATGAACATTATATAGGGTTTTTGCTTGAGTACATTATACCTTGCCAAGTTTTTTTAAAAAAACCAACTAATCAAGTTACCATATGGAGTAACCGCCAGCTCTCTCTAACCGACTAACCTAAAAAAAATGAGTGTCACATTAGAAAACCCGTCTGCTAAGGTATGTACCGTTCATAGTAATAGGTGACTGGCCCTGGTAAGGCATATTACGCAATCACTGGCTGGAGTGCATTCTAGCTTACTACTTGTGTGTTTACCTGTATAAGTCATATCTATTTTGACGATACCGATCGAAACGATCTTGCCTTCTGCCAATTTTCTGGTTTCGCCGAGATTCCGGAGCTACCTGTCTGGCGAAAAATTGAAGCTCAGAAACGAATTTAGCGTATCTCCTTACCCCTATTTCCAACATCTAGTCAACTTCAAATAAAAAATATACGTATAACAAATTATCCGGTTTAAGCCGGATTCCAGACGAAATATACATCCGGCTAATAAATGATTGTCAGGATTGTTAGGATCGTAATTGACGTATCCGTTTAATTCGTTGCTTGAATATGTGTGTCCAAGTCAGCATGGGCCCAAGTCATAGCAACGAAGTAAAACATTTTAATTTGGTCTTACAGCCCTTTTCGGTAAAAAAAATTTTTACTATTCAGATTTAGAAACAGAATTTATCATTGTGTGGTTTTTTTTGTTGTGTGTGTTATTTTGTACTCTCTCTATTTCTTTCCTTTGATTACTCCACTATCGTGGATTACCCACTAGAGTGGGTCATAAATATTATTATTATACGACAATATATTTATACGCGTTTTTGCGTATATTATACGCGTATATTATACGACGTGTTTTTGCAGATTAATTAAAAACACTTTTTCCACAAAATAAGTTTTTCAAAAAAAAGTAAAGAACTCCATTAAACAAAAAATGAGCCAAAATAAAATAAAATAATCTATCAAGCGTGAAACTACCGCAAATCAGCATCGATAAATAAATGAAACCCTAAACGAACAGAAATTACAATAAATAAACGAGTCAAACTCAAAACGAGCAGAAATTGTAATAAGTTGGGCAGAAAACCTCTATGCCTTTCCAAGGCCAGAACAAAATTTGCACTTTACTGAAAAAAATATAAATGTTTTTACTTTTATAAATTTAATAAATCAAATAATATTAACATTTTGATTACTGACAATGCACATTCATTTGTGAAAGGGGTGTTAGTTGCCTTCCAATCACTTTCAACTATTAAAAAGAGCACAAACCACTTCAATTTCCAAGTGAATGATCCCTTTTCCAAGTTTCTACGACAACTCCCTCGATACAAAGTGCCCTGGTCTAAAAAAAAAAATAATAATACATTGCGCCAACATCGTTCTTTACTATACTGTTCGTCTGTTCACTAAGAAATCTTACAAGAATGTTGAGTACACTCTTGCAAACGTTTTTAAGATATAAAATTTCCCCACAGCAAAGGTCTGGTTTTAGTTGATTTGCTGAAAAATATTCTTTTTTGTTGTTGTGCATATTGATAAAAAAAAGATTGAAGGGCAACTTGCACACCCTTTTTTTTCCCAAAGTTACCTGATATAAATTTTGAGATAGCCATTTTGTTCAGTATAGTTAAAAGATCCAATAACTATGTCTTTAGGGGGTAAAAAGACTCACCCACAGTCCGTGGAGGGTCAAGCTATGAAATTTGCCTATTTTTTAAGAATAGTATTCGTTATTGGAAATTATACAGACATTTTTTTTTTGGGGGGGGGGGGGTAGGGGGGGTTGTGCTTGGTGTTGATTTCAATAGGTAGAATCTTTCTTGGGGAGATATTTAGGGGGGGAGGTAAAATTTCCAGAGAAAACTGTACACTGAGACATTTGACAAAGGTCGTATACGAAGTTATTTTTAACTGCCTTACATTCTCTTTACCAATTCCATTTTGCGCGTGGAGATGTTCCACGGGAATTATTCAGGGGCTATTTTCATCGTGTTTTGATTTTCGGGGAAAAATTTCCACGGAAGGTGGCATTTTTGGAGTAAGCGAGAAACTGATTAGAGATTAAAGTTTGTTTTCAAATGAAAGTATGCTAAGGAGAATTTTTCAGACTGAATTGTCCGCAAGAAATTTTACAGGGAAGGGGGATTCTCAGCAAGGATGGAACTGTCTAGAGAGAATTTGACGGAGGGGGAGAGGTGCACTTTACGTCGAACACAATTTCCACGGAGGGGTCTCCCGTAAGGGAGGGGGTATATTTCATGAAAGATGAACCGGATTTACTGGCATTATTTGAAAAACGATCAGAAATCTAAAAAAAACTAATTTTTTTTAACTCAAAGTATTGAGAGAAACATTAAAAATCAAAACAATCAGAGATTAGTCCATATGTGAAGAGTTGTCCCTTCCTCAATGCATTGCTACTGACGCTAAAAGTGTTAGACTTTACAAAAAAAGCTTCCTGTTATAATTTAACTGTGTTTCAGTAGTCGTTCCTAAAAAATTGGAATAAACAGTCAAACTTAAGCGTAAAGAGCAAGGTATTGAGAAGGGTCAACCATTCATTTACTGAGTAATATCTGTTTGTCTTGAGCTTTAATTTTCTCCTTATTGTCAGTTTTAAAAAACTTCTTTTTTATTTATTTAGAAATAACCAATACGATAGTTCTTCCTAAAATGGCCCATAAGTTGACATAGTATTATGTTATAACATGGTATTATGAAAATATCAAGACTCATATTTATATTATTGTAAATCAAAGACTAGCAGGATCAATGCTAGCTAAATATTTCTCTTGTTTATAGACCAAACGTGTTACAACATAATGGCAGAATTTATAGATATCGATCAGGAATATGAGGACGGTGATAAAGACTCGGACAATAGTGGACCCTCCAATAAAAACCGAGGATCACAAAGAAAAGGGCAGACCAAAGACAAAAGACTGAGTGGGAAAGAGAATCTGACTTTAACGAATGGTTACAAAAAGGAAAGGTGCAGACCGGTCAAAACAGTGGATATTTAGCTCACTGTCTTTACTGCAAAAAGGATTTCGTTTGTAAAAAAGGGAAACACGACGCAAGAAGGCACAAACAGACCAAATCTCACGAAGAAAATAAAAAAGCGTGGATAACTTCGTCTTCTAAGACCATGCCATTGAGTCTTCATTTTTCTGGTGATTCAAAAATCGAAAGAGTGGCCACTGTTGAGGCGAAGCTAGTGACATTTCTCGTTACGCACGATCTACCCTATTCGCTTTCTGAAGACTTGCTGAAACTTGTGAAAAGTATACCAGGCCCAGATCTTCTAAGCCAGGCCACTCTTGGTAGAACTAAAGCAACTAATATTGCCCGACAAGCGTTGGCCCCTCATTTTCATGAAAAGCTTCTTGAAAACCTCAAAACGAATCTTTTCTCCGTAGTAATTGACGAGACCAGATTCCTCAGTAGCCAAACAACTTGCTGTTTATGTCAGCTTTTGTGACGAAGCAATGAATGTGCGTGTAGATTTGCTCGCTCTTGTGAAATGCAGCGACGGATCAGCGTTTGGTCTATTCAACCAGCTAGTGAAGCTGATGGATGGATGTCAAGAAGACAGGTGTTCCTCTAAAAACTGGGTTGGATTCTGCTCTGACACAAAGAATGCTATGAGGGGGATAATCCACTCAGTCAAAACACTTGTTGAAGGGAAATATCCCTGGGTTACAGTTGTGAAGTGTAGCTGCCATCTGTGTGCTCTAGTTTCAAGTTATGCTTGCAAAAAACTGTCCAAGAGCCTCGAAGATCTATGTCGGACTGTGTGCAATCATTTCAGGCATAGTGCAAAACGCCAAGATGCATATAGGAAGGAATTTCAAGTCTTTACTCAAGTAGAACAGCACAGATTCCTTGCTTTGGCTCCAACACGCTGTTGGTCGTTTCAAAACTGTGCACGCCGTATTCTCGAACAGTGGGATACTCTTACATTGTTCTGGCACTCGTTGGTACTTGATAATCCCTCGCAATCTAATGATCATGTAAGAATGACACTAAACAACCCATACTCGAGGGTTATGATGTTTTTTGTCGAGTACGTGTTGGGAGAGCGGAATGAGTTCAACACCATCTTCCAGTCTGAAAAACCCCTAGTTCACCTCATGAAAACCCAGGTGGAAAAACTTCTTCGGACATTAGCCATTAACTTTATGAAGCCTTGATGTGTTAGAACAGTCAACCCCTATGACATCAATCCGCATGACGAATTGAACTAGCTTCCCAACGAAAATGTCTCTATTGGCTACAAAGGGTACGATTTACTTGTGGGCCTGGAAACAAGAAAAGTTACCAGTGGCCGTTTTGTAGCGGGAAGTCTCCTAATTCGTTGCTCCGCGAGGGATTTCTACGTCGAAGCTGTTCAACAAATTCTTGACCGTTTTCCATTCTCTGAAAAGATCTACGACCTGGTACACTTGCTTACCCCAAGCTCTAGTTATGAACTGAAAGTTCCCAGTCTTCGTCAGTTCTTCGACTACTACAATTCTGCGCTTTGGATTAAAGCAAAGCTAGATCAGGAATGGCGGTCTATACCTAGTGTAGCTTTACCTAGTGCTGTCGATCTCCCTGACGTAAATGACATTGACATTGTCGTTTACTGGCGCTATATCTTGCAAACAAAGTCACCAAATGGTAATTGGATCTTCCCAAATGTCGAAAAAATGGTTCAGGATTTTGTCTCACTCACTTTCTCAAATCTTATTTCAGAGAGTCTCTTTAGTTTGCTCAAGGAAGTAAAAACTGATATGCAAAACCGACTGAGCGCAGCGACTCTTTCGGCAACACTGAAATCCAAATGTGGTCTTAATCGCAATTCTAAAGGCGGGCTTGACACGGGCAAGTCAGTGCTAAAGCTAAAGCCCGGACTAGTCAAGCGTGTACTCAAAGTGAAGGTTAGTGCCTCTTCTCGTGACTGTAACGTTTTGAACCAAAGCATTGTGTATGGTCTGGCCAAAGATATTGTTTGTGACACACGTGAACAGTCTGATTCCGATTAATCTTGTCTGTTTGTCTTGTATTATTTATCTGAAATTAATCTTGTTTGTTTGTCTTGTGTTATTTGTCTGAATGTTCCTTCTTGAAGCTTTTGATATTGATTTTCATTAAACATTAATCGAAAAAGGTTGAGATACGAGAATCTAGTTACCGATCGATTACTCTATTGGATGGGCTTGAAGGCCCAAGGGAAAATCGCTTTTAATTTCTTCACTATTCACTTCACATTTATACGGTTTTCCCACCGTGGACTTTCCCTGCTGTGGTACCTCTGCACTTTTACCTCTGTTGCGTGCTTGACGAAAACGATGAACGACAAATGTGTGTTCACGGACTGAGCTGACCATACTTACCTTTGACCGCTGAAAAGAAGGATAGACAGCACTTGTTCTCTCACATTTATGACCAATCTTCACCACACTTTACTTGACACTGAATCAACTTTCATATTAAAGCGAGCTTTTTCACCCATTCTCTCTCAAAAATACAAAACATAGCTTTTCCGAGAATTTCGGGCATGCCGCGGTTTTTACCGCATTTTGGTTCAAGGATGCCTTGGAAATGCCGCTTTTTGACGAGAACGGCGACGCGGAGCGGTGCCAGTCGAGTGGCAACACTGATATGAACATCCTTTCCATAACAACCATATCAGTATTGATTCAGAGCTCAGAGAGTTAAGAGCAATTCAATCGGATAAAATACAGGATTAAATCTGGACAGCTTGCGTAACCAATTTTTACCTGTGTGTGGCTCTGTGCCAAAATTGTGATTATCTTTTTTGAAGACATAAAAAATAACTTATTGCTTTGTTACGATACTAGATCTAATTAAGGACTACATTTGTACATCGATAAGATCCAAAGTGTGAAAATGACAAACCAAACGATAGAGGCCGAGAAAATGCAAAATGCCCAGTTTTTGCGAGAAATAAATTTCAAATGGGATTTATTACCAGCGCTTTCAGAGAAAGTTAATGCAATTCCTGGACTTTCAGATAGCATTGCTGACTTACAAGTACAGATGAATAACATTAGTAAACAGCTATCTAGCAATCCTAAGACAAATGAAGAAATTAAAAAAGAGCTGGAAAATGTGAAATCAGCCCTAGTAATCACATATGAACGAGCCAACCAGCTCAAAGTACAGCAGAAAAGAACAAATTTGATTATATATAATTATAATCCGCATCACCTTGGTGAGTATACTGTGAAGCAATAAATAATGGATTTATTAAACCGTACTATGCCATCTCTCAAAATAAGTCGAGGTGATGCACGTGACATTTTTAGATTGAAATCAGGGCCAGTAGTAGTGAAGCTAAAATCGGTCGAAATCAGAGACTACATCTTAAGAAATAGTTCCTTATTGAGAAAGGTAAGTCTATCGGTGGCCCTAGATTACACGGCTAAACAAAGAGAAGTCCGTAAACACTTAAAGAAAATTATGAATCTTGCACAGAACGACGGCCGTGATGCAAAGTTACGAGGTGACAAGCTGTTAATCCAAGGCCGACTATTCATGTACGATGGAAAGGCTGTGATTGAGGTTAAAAGTAACTTGGTACCAGTTAAAAATCTTGGTCCACCTCCTAGTTCTAGGCTCCCAAATGACCCTGCTGTTATCGCGATGGGGCTAGATAGTGATGCCAGTGATAGGGATGCCGAGACAGTGATACCATCAACAGCCTATTCTCAGGCAGTATCGGCAACTAAAAGACCTGCTAGTGCTGTTATTAGCCCTAGTGACCTACATCGACCAGGCACTCGTAACATGGTACCCAGAGGAAACCATTCTCCAAGAAAAGGATTTAACAGAAGACCTCGCAGTGGTTTTTCCCGTGATTTTGTTGATTATAGACAGAGAAATATGTTAACAGATATTAAAAGTCGCAGTCGTGAGTATTACTATGTTGCCCTTTAGCTGACAGAGGCTAGGAACGAGAAAATCCAAGAAGAGGCTAGTGATGTTAACGCACTAACAGAAAGCGTAGACGCTAAGGAAATAAAGGGCCATATACTGAGTTTAATGTCATGGAACATACAAGGACTACGTGATAAGTTGTCTTATTTATATGATGAATTACTTTCGTTTGATGTGATTTTGTGTATTGAAACAGGGAACGATCATTCTCCTATATCACCTCTCCCAGGGTTTTTGGTTGAACAGGTTTTGCGTAAACCAGCAAGAAATAATAGATATTATGGTGGTATTTTGGTTTTGATTAAATCATAAGCTATTGATGGTTATGAAAGAGTTAACAGTAGATCTGAAAACTTACTTTGGCTGCTTATTTGTTTTAAATGTGGGAAGAGATTAATTTTGGGTGTTGTGTATATCACTCCACAAAATAGTTCGTATAGTCGAGAAAATACTTGGGAAATTTTAGATGATTAACTGTCGCTAATAAAAGAAAGTTATAGTGATTTTGAGTGCGTTTTGATAGGGGATTTTAATACTTATACCGGTGTTGAGGTTGCAGATTTATTAATCCCAGATTTAGGAGATTTGGTCCCAATTTGTTGTGGAATACTGCGAAGTAATAAGGATGAAAAAAGAAAAATAAATGTTTGGGTAAGAAAGCTCCTGGCGCTTTGCGGGGAATTTGGTCTGCTCATTGCGAATGGAAGGTTTGGAAATGATAAGGGTCTGGGCGAGTTTATTTGCCTTTCGGGCCCAACTCCAAGTGTTGTAGATTATCCGCTGATTAATACGAAATTTGTACCTGAATCGATTGATATGGATGCACTAGATTTAGTTGGATCCGATCATAGAGCTATTAAGCTTGAGCTGAAGACTGGGAAGCTTCAGGATGATGGTCTTCCAGTTAGAAATTTATGTAATGGGGAGCTTAGATTAGACGGCTTAGGAAAACGAACTAGATATGATTTAACCGATAATGATTTTGAAACATTTAAAAGGGAGCTTTTGAAGTTGCATGTAACAAATAAGTTGAAAGCGTTAGAAGAAGGTGGAAAAGATATACATGGTATAATTATGGAGTTAAATGAAATAATTTACAGTTGTGCAGTAACGTGTAACCTGAAAAAAAAAATGAGCGATATTTTGATTTGGAATGTAAGTTAATGAAAGAAAAGGTCAGATATTTATTGAGTCATTTAAAAGAATGTGATAGAGCTGAAGACTAAAGTTTAAGATTAGCCGAATATAAAGATAAAAGAAGAGATGATAGAAGGTTAATTAAAAGGAAAAAAAAGAGTTTGAGAATAAGAAGAAACTGGATATTGGAGATTTAAGAAGTTTTGGGGTTATATAAGGAATGATATTGGAAATGAAAAAGGGAATACCCAGGTGGCTCCAGACGCCAATTCATGGCCTGATTACCTAGAAAGCTTGGAAGGTGATTGTGCAGAAATACAAAAGGGAGCACATACCCCAGAGATGGTTGTTTATCCTATGAAGGAACATGATTATGATTTAGTAGGAGAAGTGAGTAATGATGAGATTAAGTTTGTATTCAAGAATTCAAAAGGAGGTTCGGCTGCGGGTGTTGATGGTGTACCAATAGCGTTATTTAAGAATTCTCTTTCAATTTTTATGTCTATAAGTGTTTTTCTTTGTAATAAGGTGTTAACTCCAGGCCAATGGCCGAATGAGTGGAAGAGATCATTGCTTATGCCGCTTTTTAAGAGAGGAAACCCTAAGTTGCACATGATTTATCGTTTAATAGCGCTTGTCCCTGCTTTAAGTAAGGTAATGGAGAAAATACTAGATACCAGGCTTTCTAAATAGTTAAATAAAAATAATATAATACATGAAGAACAAGGAGGCTTTAGGACAGGGTACGGGACGGTAAATACATTATTTATTTTAAAGGCATTAGTTGATAAATATGGAAAGGGAAAAACATGTCTTTATGTGGGATTTCTGGACCTCCACAAGGCGTTCGACAGTGTCGACAGAGAGCTATTCAAGGATGCCCTGTTTAGAATTGGCCTCCCTCATTTGTTTGTGCGGTTGATAGTGAGTATGTATATTTGTGTGAGTGGAATCGTGTTAGTTGGTAACAGGTTTTCTAGGCTTTTTAATATTAAGCTGGAAGTAAAACAGGGCAGTACTCTTTCTCCTATATTGTTTAATATTTTTATAAATGATTTTGTTGGTTTTCAAGAGAATAGATGGGCTCCGAAAGTTGGTCTAGGGACCTATAAACTATCACTTTTATTATTTGCAGATGATACTGCTTTGGTGGCTAGTACAACGCAAGATTTGCAGACACCTCTGAGTCTCATAGAAGAATATTTGCAGATGAAAAAATTGAGGCTGAACGTTGAAAAGAGTGAAGTTGTTATTTAAAAAAAGGAAAGCAAGTGGTGAAAATAATTATAGATTTAAATTTAATAATAAGGAACTGAATGAAAGTAAAAGAATAAAATATTTAGGATTTGGTTTATCGGAAAATGAAAGTTTAAAGAGTCATGTTGATGAAATAATTAATAGAGCAAAGTGGCCATGTCTGCAATTTTTAGAAATCCGACGATAATGGGAATTAAAACCCTAAAAATCCATAAAAGAATATTTAATACAAAAATTTTACCAGTAATATAATATGGAGCAGAGATTTGGGGCGGAGAAGCGGCACAGAAGTTGGAGTCCCTCCAGCTCCAGTGTTATAAAAGACTGTTTGGATCACATCAGACAACTCATTCACAGATTCTGAAAGGTGATATGGGCCTGTTTGTTTTCGTTAAAACTACGTAGGTCTATTTTGATGCTTAGATTTTGGTTAAAGCTCATTAGGTGTAATGAAGATAGACTAGTAAGAGCTACTTATTATCAGATGTTGAATTATGGTTCGAAAACGTCGTGGCCATTCCAAATTAGGTCATTACTGGAAAGAGTGAGAATGCCTTACTTATGGAATGACGGTCTTGGTTCCCGTGATCTAGCAGCAAATTTAGTAAGCCAGGTACGATTTATCTTAGAGGGTCAAGAAATTCAGTATTGGCAAGGGCTGGTTTTAAATTCTGCTACATTGAATCATTATACTCAGGTTAAACCTAGTTTTAGAGAAGAAATTTATTTTAAATTTAATTTACCGGCTATGATTTTATGTCGATGGATTCAGCTTATGGCGAATTGCCTTCCAATCCATAGCAGGCAAATGGTTTTCGAAAGGGGGATAGTACATCCTGATGGTTGGTATGTGTGTCCTCTTTGTAGAAATGAAGACGAAGATTTGGACCACTTTCTCCGAAAGTGCCCGGTGCTCTCTGATTTAAAGTAAAAATACTTATATGGGATTGTTTTGCTGCCTCCTGGTATTTTACAAAGTAGTAATCCAACCACAATATTTCGTATTGGTGCGTACATAGACAAGGGATTAGAAAGAACGAAAAGTTTTTACAATTAATTATATGGAATTAAACTTATTTTCTCGATAAATTACCATAAGGTATTTTTTGCTATGTATCATGTTAATGTGTGTTTCGTAATTTGTTCTGTTGTGATTTCTTTATTTTTCATAAATTTTTGTGTGTATATGGTTCTTGGGCTTTGGAAATACACGATCTATCTATCTATCTATATGCCCCCAGGGCATAACTTACAACGGCTACCCCCAGGCCCTGGGGGAACTGTGTCCACACCGGAGTTTTTGTTGTCTGAACTTCGAACTATTTACCGGGCCCGGGGGGGGGGGAGATTTTTTGTTATTTATTATTTGGACAATATCAAAAAACTGGCTATCTTAAAATTTGTAGCGGGTGGGTTCGGGGATAAAAGGGCGTGGGGGGGGATAGTTGCCCTTAACTCTCCTGACTCTTAAAAAGCGAACTAGAACTCTCAATTTCGAATCCGATCTCTTTTGACTCTTAAAAAGTGAACAAGAACTTTCAATTTCCAATCAAATGAGCCCTCTTCGAAGTTTTTACGAGCATCCCTTCCATAAGAACCATATATGACCTTAGAGCATTACTCATAACGCCTGCCTCCGGGCCCGGGGGGGGGGGTTGCGTCGAAACGGGAATTTTTCTTATCTGACCTTTGAACTATTTTTAATGAAATGGGTATTATAAAATTTCATCGGATGGGCATGGGTGAATAAGGGTGTGGGGGGGGGGGACTAGTTGCCCTCTGATCTCTTTTGACTCTTAAAAAATGAACTCGAACTTTTAATTTCTAATCAAATGAGCCCTCTCTGAAGTTTATACGAGCATCCCTTTCATATGAACCATATACGCCCCCAGGACAACATTTACAACGCTAATCCACCGGGCCCTGGGGGGAGTTTTTATTATCTAATTTTTAAACAATTTCTAAAAAAAACTGGCTATCTCAAATTTGTAGCGGATGGGTTCGGGGAAAAAAGGGTGTGGGCGGGGGGGGGAGGGGGAGCCAGTTGGCCTTCAATCTCTTGACTCTTCAAAAGTGAACTAGAACTTTCAATTTCCAATCAAACAAGCCCTCTATGAAGTTTATACGAGCATCCCTTTCATAAGGACAATACATGCCCTTAGGGAATAAGTTAGAACGCCTTCCCCTGGTCCTTGGGGGGGGTTGTATTGAAACCGGAGTTTTCTTATCAGACATGAACTATTTTTAACAAAATGTCTATCTGTCCAAATGTCCAAAATGTCCAAGTGAACCATATATGCCCCGAGAGTAGAAGGGGGGGTGCTACTCGTGACGGGACTCCTAATATGGGCATAGAGTCATTAGGGAGAACACGTGGTTAATTAAAGCGATTGGGAATTTGGAACACCTGTGCTGTCAGTCATTAATCAAATTGTTTCCAGGCAAAGTTTAATAATGTCTGACAGGTACTGTCAACATTTCTCCAGGAATAGATCCAAGTCATTAATGTCTTTGCCTCGGAAACAACTCTTTTGGTCGAACTCCAAAGGATATTAATAAACATTGCCATGGAAACAATTCTCCAAGAAACATCTTAGCGATGAATTGTTTTAGCGCGGGAATCAGGTTTCTTATTAATTTGAAATGCGTTAGCGCAGAGATGCCAAAAACCAAAGGAACACGCTGAAATTACGTTTAGGGATTATTTGGGCGAAACTGTTTTAGACAGGTTATGGAATTATTTCGGCGAAACAGTTAGAGACATTCTAAAAGATGATTTTAGGAGAGAATTTGAGGGTAAAACTCTGTGGTCGTTATAATACACAAGTTTCATTTGAACAGTGTCGTGAGGTCCTCTACCCAAACCCCAAAGGGTTCCGATCCCCACCACCCCAACCCCGAAGGAAGCGCTCGGTCCTCAAAGGTCCCCCCAAGCTCCCAAAGAGCTCCAGCCCCCCAAACACCCTCCTCAGACCCTCAAAGGCCCTCCCCTGGTCCTCAAGGGCCCCCCAGACCCCCAAAGGTCCCCCGGACCCCAAACGCTCTATCCAGACCCTCAAAGGCCCTCCTCTGGTCCTCAAAGGGCCTCCGGACCCCCAAAGGGCCCCCCGGACCCCAAATGCCCTCCCCCAGTCCTCAAAGGTCCCCCGGGACCGAGAAGCGCCACGGGTCAGGAAAGCGCCCCCGGGGGAGGCGACGCAGGGGGGTGCACTGCGGGGTCGGGGGAAGCACCGCAGGGGATGTTCCACAGGGGATGCTCCACAGGGGATGCGCTGCAGGGACGCGCCGCAGGGATGCGCTGCAAAAAGTAAACTCAAAAGTAAAAATTTTTAAATGTTATCCACCAAATGCCCTCCTCAGACCCCCAAAGGCCCTCCCCTGGTCCTCAAAGGTCTCCCGGGCTCCCAAAGGGCCAACTGACCCCCAAGGGTCCCCCGGGCCCCCAAAGGTCCTCCCCCGGTCCCCAAAGGTCCACTGGGCTCCCAAAAGACCACCCAATCCTCAAGGGCCCCGGATCCCAAAACGCCCTCCCTGGGCCCCAAAGGCCCTCCCCCGGTCCCCATACATGCACACAAAAACTTACACACACACAAAAACTTACACACACACAAAAACTTACACACACACGAAAACTTACACACACACACGAAAACTTACACACACACGCCAAAACTTACACACACACACACACAAAACTTACACACACACACACACACAAAAACTTACACATGCACACGAAAACTTACATTCACACAAAAACTTACATGCACACAAAAACTTACACACACACACACACACACACACAAAACTTACACACACACACGAAAACTAACACACACACGCCAAAACTTACACACACACAAAAACTTACACACACACACACACACGAAAAAACTTACACATTAACACAAAAAAAACTCAAACACACACGCACAAAAACTTACACACACACACACACACACACAAACACAAAACTTACACACACACACACGAAAAATTACAAACACACGAAAAAACAAACACAAACAGAAACTAACACACAAACACAAACACAAAAACAAACTAACACACACACACAAAAAAAAAACTTGCACACACAAAAACTTACACACACACACACACACACACAAACTTACACACACACATAAAAAACTTACATCCACACACAAAGGCTTAGACACACAAAAACTTAGACCCACACGCAAAAACTTACATGCACACAAAAACTTATATGCACACAAAAACTTACACACACAAACAAAAACTTACACACACGCACAAAAAATTACACATACAAAAAAAAAATTAAACACACACACACATGAAAAATTACACACACACTCAAAAACTTACAAACACACTCCAAAACTTACACACACACACACAAAAACTTACACACACACACACACACACAAAAACTTACACATTCACACGAAAACTTACATGCACACAAAAACTTAAATGCACACAAAAACTTACACACACACACACACAAAACTCAGACACACACACACAATAAAACTCACATACACACGCCAAAACTTACACACACACAAAAACTTACACACAAACACACACACACACAAAAACTTACACATGAACACAAAAAACTCACACACACACGCACAAAAACTAACACACACACACACACACAAAACTAACACACACACACACTAAAACTTACACACACACTCCAAAACTTACACACACAAAAACTAACACACACACACACACACACAAAAAAACTAACAAATTCCAACTAAAAATAACAATCTTAAAAAAACTAAAAATCACACAAAAACTCACACACACACACACACACACACAAAACTTAAAAACAAAAAAAAGAGACCAAAAACACACATTAGCAAAAAAATTACAAAACAAACCCAAATACACACACCAAAAATACCAACAACAAAAAAAAAAAAAACTGTAACAAAAATAATAAAAATATCACTAGCAAAAGAAAAAGCCAACACACCCAATCGAAAAAAAACAAACAAACAACACGAAAAATAACACACACACGCCACAACAAAAAAACACAAAAACTAACACATGCACACGAAAACTTACACACACACACACGACTACACACACACGCCAAAACTTACACACACACACACACATACAAACTTACACACACACACACACACACAAAAACTTACACATGCACAGGAAA